>NC_142199.1:13450921-13601315 GCF_026936395.1 Plectropomus leopardus
GTGGTTTAAGCAATCAAGGAGCTGGCAGACCCGTTCCCCTGCTGAATTAAAGATAAATCCAAACACCTTGAGAGACCAGATTATAGGCCCATAAGTGGATTTGGCCCAAAGTAGCCAAACTTGTGTGTGCGCACAGTATGTGCATGTGTCTATGTGCACATGTTGGCATGTTTGCTCAAATGTGCATTATTAGACAGCATGCATGTGGATAAGTGGGGGAGGGATGTGAGTACATTTTTATGCATTACACAGGCAGGGACACATGCAGAAATGATCTGCTGTAAATGTGACACTAAGTTGATTACACAATCATGAAATTTTGACACCTTATTGAAAATGTTTTATCTAAACACATTTAGAGCAATTTAACAAGTCAAAATTAATGTTTGTCATGTAGTTGCTTTCACTTCCAAATATGGAATGGTCTGCAGAATTCAAGAGCGTATTGTGCCATTTCAGCGCTCTGCCACAGCCATTTTTTTACATCTACAAAACATGTAACTTAGAAGGAACATTCTCAGAAAAGTAGACATGTTTTTCGGGATTGAAAATTGGAGGGACAAGCTAATGTCAGGAAAGCTGGATTTTTCCCTGTGAGAAATCACATCTTGAACACATGTGATTTGAAATGCACCTGTTTGAGAATTGATTAAAAGGTAATCCAATTACCTGTACACCAGTCTTGCTCCATGCACACAGTTTGCACCCCTTACCCAATCAAATTTCTGTGGAACCTTTTGGTTCTGTGAAACTAAAACTAAACATGCATTGATGTTTAGGCTTACCTTTCAAGATACCAGCAGAAAAAAGATTCATTTTTGACTTTGTGTGAGCTTATTTTCATACTGTGCATTGAATTGATATGTTGAGGGTGTGCAGGTTGGTTTCTATCAGTAAGCATGGCAACCGGTTTGTTTTGTGGTTTATGTGCACACGTGTTTACTGCAGCACGCATGTTTTCTATTCAAAACTCATAAATTGAATGACTATGGGCTGTGACTGGTTTATGCTGTCGGTTCAGGGCTTCTGGACTGATGAATAGACCTTGGTGATCTCATTGTGTGTGAAATCTTGTGGTCGAGCATGGACAGGTTCTCCCTATACTACCCACCACTGCTCTGTATCAGATAACAACAACTGACATCGAGAAGCAGTGTTCTCCTGAATATACTAATAACCTTTCTTAAAAGCATCTTTCAAAACGTTTTCACAAAATACGAACTGTTATTCAGGCTAAGGTAATTGTGGCACATGCACAACTAAGTGCCATTCACATGTCTTAGGAACAGAGGAATTACTGGCTTGTAAATAATGTATAACTAGGACTGCCACTTGAAAGTTGGAGATTTGAATGATCAGTTGGAAACGCCTCAGTTGACTGAGATTGCTTCAAGTCAGCCAGCTGTTATCTGTTTTTTTTGTTTGTTTTTTTGTTTTTTTTTGCTAGTCATTGTGCTGTGCAGTGTATTCATGACATTTTGGTCCCCAGATTTTACTGCGGAGTGAGTTCTCTTGACTTTGACTCAGCTCTTTGGTACAAGCATTTGTGGATATGCAGACAGTGGCACAGAGGGAGATAGAGAATGCACTGTGAAGTGAAAAAGAAGGAAATGTACAGCTCACAGCGACATAATACAGTATAGCATGATAATATGATATCAAGTGTTGGCGAAAATGTTGTCGCAACTTGTTTACTATAATATATGAATGCTGCTGTCACACTGAAAGTCCCGCTCCATTTAAACTTTAAAACATGAATAATGGAATATTGCTATTGAACTGCAGAATCTGAATTGACTGGCATAATTCTAAATCAGGTACAGCCCTTTTTTATAAATGTGTAACATCTGTGAAACCGAAAAAGAGCTAACACGCTCACTCGGAACACGGGTAGAGACTGCATTCCAACAACTCGAAAAGTGTCTACCACAAATGTAACGTATTCTGTATATATACCAATGTAGCTCTGCAATGTCCCTCAAAGTCTTAAAATGCTGAATTATAGATAATTGCACAACGGCACAACTTCAAGAAACATAGTAAAGGCACATATGAGCCAAGTTTATTTTATGTGAGGCCTTTTGAGTGGTTTGAAATTTGTGGACAGCTATTATATAATTCTAAGCACTCATTGCTATAGTGTTTCTGCTGCAGGAATTATATGCCCACTACTCTGAGTCTTTCTTGTATTTTCTGTTGACATTCTCTTATTTTCTTTCACAAAATGCACAACGAAACACACACAGCCAAATATCCAGTCACATATGCACCCCATGCTGGACAAGATGTTCAAGTGATTTCACAGCAGGGTAGAAAACAGTATTGCTTTCAGCAAACGGATGTCGTGTTACCTGCTGTTATTTTCTGTAATACTGTTCTTAAAAGAAAAAGAAATTGCGCATGCTTATTTGTATTCTAGTTACTCTGGAAACAAGCCTCATGTGCAGTGTTTAAACTTTAAAAGATATGTCAATCAAAATTTAACACCCCCAAGTTTTATAATATTAACACTGATGTTTTGTATGGGAGAATGGGCCGCTGTTATGGAGTCAAAATAGGGGCAAAGAAAAAATATGTTGATGAAAATGTATGAATGTGTAAAAAAAAATTTAACAAAATGACACAATTAAAGAATGTGTGAGAAGATCTACAGCTGTGCATGACATTTTTAAATAAATGGAAAATATTTGGTAGTAAATAACAAAAGATTGTACAAAAACATTTGCATTCACACATCAAGTTTGCAGTTACACATTAATGTGTTTGTGACAAAAAAAAGAAAAAGTTCACACAGGACTCAATTGTCTGTGTAAACCCTAAGATTACAGCACACAAATCAAATACGAATCATACAAGTATCAATACTTTTGTCTTGCATTTTAAGCTTCCCCCAAAAGTGTAATAGCAAACCTGGTGTGCAACTGCAAACCTTTTTTTGAAACCTTAAACCTTTTGTGAAATCTTTTTTTATTCACTCACATTTTTTTCACAAATTCAAATATGTCATGCACATCAATAGACCTCCTTTCTTTCAAAAAATAAGTTCATTACTTCACATAGTTTTTACACTTTCAAAAGTTTGTATTATTTCCACAAAATGCTTTCACAAATCCAGATACAGTCATACAAAGCTGCACAGTTTTGTCCCTATTTTGACTCCATACACTGTGAGCTCTCAAAAAAAAGCTTTTCTCTTTCTCACAATATATAGCTGGGATAATTCAGTTCAGTGTAGTTTGCAGATTGAGAAATTCTCAAGTTCCAGAAAAGACATGCAAACACACAAACACACACATTCTAGTAGTCTTTGAGTTGAACTGCTGAGAGTGAAGCAACCAGAGTCAAAAATGAAAAGTCACAGATGAAAAGTGGCTGTCTTACAATGATAGAATAAAAATGCGAATGCACTATTCTACAGCTTGCATACACTGTTTCAAGTAGATTACTGTTCGTGATGCAAGCACTGAGCAATTTTTCTGAAAGAAAAAAAGAAAAAACATCAATTATTGGTACCTTGAGATAATGACTGTAATTAAATGTGACTGTGGTAAAGACATCTGGCTGCATAAATGTGCAGGGCTGTGTCTCACACTAGAGATTCTGTTAGACCTTGTTTCCCAAAATAGCGCGAATCCGTTCGCATTGAGTCATGTTTTTACTCTACCTACATGTGAATGCAAAAAATGTATCGGTTATTCAAATGTCTAGTGTGTAGGGGAATATATGGTCAAAAATAAAGTATTGTATTATATTCATAAATATTTCTAATTAGTGTAAAATCACCTGAAAATAAGATTGGTTGTGCTTTTGTTACTGTTTATATCTACATATGAAACCGGTCCAGGTCGGACCAACCAAAAATTGGCTCTAGATAGGACCACAGGTGTTCTTGTGTCAGCCACCGAAGTTATCCTGTAAGCTTGGTACACAGGGGATGTTTCAGTTCGCTGCAGTCTGAAACCTCCCTGCTAGATGGCACTAAATCCTACACACTACATCTTTATCATATCATTAGATTAATATTCTGTGGAAACACTGCGCCCCAAGCCTGTTGGTGCAAGCCTTTCCTTGAGCTTGTTTTCAAGGACCTTTAGACCGTCTTTTTCCTGGGCCTCAGCTCCCCTCCATGATTTTCTCAGGAGGCATCACTCTCTGATCAGCTGTAGGATTTCCCTTTCTCATCTTCCCATTTGTTTGGGTGCGGGCTTCTTCGGGGGCATGTCTCCAAAGCGGCTTCTCCCTTCCTCGTGGATGAGGTCTCCAAAGATGTTCAATTTGAAGGTTGTGCTGCCTCTTAAAGGGGTTTGGAGGGTGTTGTAAAGGCTCTCATCAAAGTCAACAGGAGTAAATATAAATTTTAATTAATTTTCTTTTTTTTTAATTTAACAATTTTTAGCTGTGGGTTAATACACATATGCTGTCCTAAAGGGTAATCGGCATCAACACAGTGTATTTGGGAATAACTCAAAATAAACTATTTTTAGACAAAAATTGAGATCAGTGGCAGTTAGGAAAATTATATTTAGGTGTGTATATGCTCTCAGCTACACAGAGAGAATTTGTTTGTAAGATTGATTCATTGCTGGTTTTGATCTTTATTGTGGCATTCGTTGTCAATAAGAAAAATATATATCATTGCCAGCCTTGTTCCTTCAGTACAGTACTAGTCTAACTGCTCCAACCATGTCTAAAAACCCGATCTACATGTTTTGCACTTTAAATAAATGTATCATGCTAATCTGATTCTGTTGCATAGCATCTAGAGGTATATAATGGCAATTTTCTCAGCAATAGTCTCATTTTTGTACTTTAATTATATAATGTCTAATTACATAATATCTAAAAATACATGCTGTTTTGATGTCAAAATGCCACACATCACTTGGCACACACGACACTGACCACCACACAATTTTTCATACTAAAAACAGTTGGAGGCATGATTTTTCCCACCTGCCACATTGCGTGTGAACGTGTGTGCTTTTGTGGGTTACTGTGTGTCCGTTTGAGCGTTTGTGTGCGTGTGTCTGCGTGGTAAAGAATTAAAGGGCTATCAGTCTTTATTTCTCTAAACTGGGGCAGGCCGCATTATGTAAAGTGCTGAATTATATATCAGATCTGCCTGCGTGTTGGTTTGGCCGAAGGGAGAGTGGCGAAAGGGAAACACAAAAACACTCTCGCTCCCTCACACATGCTTGCTATCTCTCCTAAAAAATATCTCCTTCTTTCTATCTATTACATACACCTATGTATAGTATATTGTCTAACCTCGAAGCACACACACACACATGCTCTACGTTATCTCACGCAGGCACACTCAGGCTGACAGATGGGAGCACCAGATGATGAGCGCCACCAGATTTGTGTCTCGCGGTGGGAGCCATCGCTGACACCATTTAAGCTGAGAGAACACTCAGGCTTACATTAGCACCCTAAATGTCTGTGGTGTGTGTTTGTTTTCATGCATGTGTGTATAGGTGTGCAGCAAGTGTCTGAATAAGGCATAACAGTAGTTGAATGAGTGCATGTGTGTGTATTTTTTTGGCCTTACATCTTAACTCTTGGGCATATACCCACACACACAACGCATAGTCAACTTTGCAATGAAAAAGTGGGTTTGACATTCTCTGCTTGCTCAAGCTGCTTTCATCTTTGCAATGAAGAACAATGACCTATTAGCAAACCTCTCAAGCCCATATTGGGCTCACTAGGCCAGCTTTGCTTGCGCCATTTGCTCGTTCTCTGTTTCTGCCTCACCCCCTCTTTTCTTCTCCTCTCCGTCTTTCTCATTTTGCCTCTTCGCTCTCGCACTCCCTTAAGACCTCGAGTCTGAGCAGCCCAGCCTTTGAGACAGGCTGAACTTAACCAAACTAATCTTTAGAAGAAGAAGAGGAGCAACCGCCTTCCTCCTCTTCTTCTTCTCCTCTTGAGACACTGCTGACATTTCAGGATGAGAAAGTGTGTCATATCAGAGGGTGGGGGAGGAGAAGAGTCGAGCAGAGAGTTGACTCAACTCGGAGAGCAAAATATTCCGCAGGGACCCGGCTTCAACATCGTAGCCTGGCAGCGCTCAATGAACTCTCATAGACAAATAATGACCTCTTACTCTCTGATGATATCCCATCGAGCACCAATGGGGGTTTCGAGTCACCAGCCACAGCAACCGTTGCAAAGTGGCATGAGACCTTACAAGTGCTTCGACACAGTTCTCTTCACCAATAATGGATTTCTCTCTTTTTCTTTGAATTGATATCTACATTTGACCAGGGCCACTGCAGATCACTGTTTTTAGGCCAGATACTGTAGTACATGTGGGGGTAAACGTCACGCACCACACAAGCCCGATTGCAACTCTAAAACCTAAGAAAAAAACTATATATATATATATATATATATATATATATATATATATATATATATATATATTTTATTTTTTTTTTTTGTTCTCTGCTTGATACACAAATTACACTTTTTTTTTATATTTGTAATAAAAAATATAATTATGAATATAGTTAGTATAATAACTGTTATTAGAATTTAAGGTTAAGGTGTAATTAACCTAATATATATATTTTTTTTTATCAAATTGGCTTGATTTCTTACAAAAACAAAGAAAGAAGTAATAACTTGTGAGTTACAAGAACATTGTTTCAAGAACAAGTTTAGAATTAAATGAATAAATAAAACAAATAACAAATAACTTAGATAAAATAATTAATATTATTTTTGTTTGTAAATAGTTTTGGCAATGTTCCAAATTTGTTGTAAGTTTAGTTTTCATTTTAACTAAAATGTTCCCTCTTAAAATGGGCCGGGGGTATGTTTTGAAAATGTCTGAAAAAATGGATTTGGGCGTTTACCCACATATTAGGGATATTTTAAAGTCAGTTCCTTTTCCTATAACAACATAATAACTCTTCATATACTGACAAAAAATGTAGATACTGTGTTAAGCAATTTGGCTTGCAACTTAACAGTTTTGGCATGGCAACTTCTCACAGCTGTTTTACCCTGCTCAACCTGCTCAGCACCCAAACGGCAGACAGACATAGGTTGGAACTAGCTGGCAAACCTAATTCAGTATTTAGCAGCTAAACAGACATATTTCCTTCAGGAGTTGGTGGAGACCAAAAACAGAGCTAGAATAGAATCAGTCGTTCAGTTACATTTGCCAGGTTGTGAGAAACATTTCTCCAAATTCAAAGGCAAAAGTGTGAACACCTGTTCCAAATGGCCACTCTTGCTGAAGAGCCTGTTGTCATAAAGAGGGACGAAACATAATTAATCATACAAATGTGGATATGGATCTCTCACTGAAGGCATTCAGCAGATGCACCTGTTGTATTCTTGGCAGTGCAAACAGAAATAAAACGCAGGTGTATATTGACTCCAGCAGCATAATCAATGAGGTTTTTTTTATATATCCTTGCTGAGCTATGATTGGATTCATATCCCTTCTTCCTGGATCAAACTGTCTGAATTACTTTCTAAACACTCACTTTAATGCTCTGCATGAATTGTTTCTTGTACTTTGGGGTGTAACAGAGTGCTAAGGTTAACAGTCTCTCAAGCTTGTATTGTTCACATTCTAAGGATAATATCGCCCGCAATAGCCCCATAAAGTAAATCATAATATTGAATGGAACGCTGCCCTTCTCTGCAACTCTGAATGGTAAATGGAAGTTTGTTGGGCATGTCCAACAGTTTAGGGAAACCTTTTGCTATTGTTCGTGCACAATTTCATTTGTGCAAACTGTCAGTCCACACCTCTTTCTCTCACTCTCTCTTACCTCGCCTTGCAAGCACACATGCTTGCTTGCTTCTGTAATGGCCCTCCAAAGGGCCTTTGCCGTGTGTCTCGGCAACAGTTGTGATTTATGCCCCGGTGGAAGCCATCCCTCTATGGACTGTATCGGACTATGAATGTCAGTTCCAAGCTGTGCCAGCTCCCATCCATCAGCGGAAAAACAATCTGACAATAGGCCTTAGTTCAACCACAGGTTCTCACTCACCAGCCCTAAAAATCTCTTCCACCCCTGCACAAAATAATGTCAAGCATAACTTCATATAGAGTACTGAAGAACTTGAAAATAAGAAGTTTGAATCCAAAAGTAATCATGTATATTAATGAATCTAACTAATTACTAAAATCACATCTTATTTAAGTATTAAACCCAGAACACACTGCACTTTCCAGATGTTGAATCAAGTGAAACAGCATTAGAATCAAGGAATGATCTCATCCATTTGCCAAAATGTTCATTTGACTTAATATGAATACTTGTACACTGTCAGTGCCAGACTAGTAGACAATAACATTGTAATGAATTCCAAAATCTGAGCATGTAGTGTTAAAAAACCTCAGTATAGAATAATTATAAATGGCTTCGAACTGCATGTCCACTTAATGCCATGCCTCCTCATCCGAAAAGAAATATTCATCTAAATAAGTCCCCTGCACCTGCCCACTTCGGCATCACAACTAATGGCCTGCTCAGTGAAGCTATTATTAATGTTGTTTTGGAAGATGAAACACCAAGAATCCTCAAAAAAAATCCCAGGATTATTCACAAACCTCAACTTGAATATAGTTTGGTGGTGATTTTTAATGTTGACACTGGAATTTAGTGCCTGCTTGTTTATACCTGTTAAACTGCTGTGTCTAATTTAGTGTAAAGGGCAGGCCTGTTCTATGACTGGTGTAATTAATGTCTTATGAACCAATTATTAACTGCAACCTTCAGTATTTGCTGTGTTTTCTTGCTGGCCCTACAGAGCTGATAATACTGTGCAGTGATTAATAATCAAACAGTGGAGTGATCTTACTTAATAAACCTCATAACTCTCTATGTTCTTCCTTCCTGCTTTAAGATCTCAGCAGCAGCTCTCTTTGATATCTAGAAAGAGAGATAGAGGCTCTTTTCTTCTCTTCTTTTTAAAAGAAGTCGTCACTTTTGATCTCTAAATCTAAACTCAAAATTAATTTCATTATCTATCGGCAGTTGCACATAACCTTTTTCTAATTTCTTTTCTTTTTCTGTGATTAAACAGTCTATAAGGTGGCAGTACAGGTTAGGCATGAGTTTATCATAGAACTTGCAATCAGTTTGGAGATTTGCTCACGAAGAGATGTCTGCCCCGGAGCCTTGAACTGATGCTATTTCTAACATTCTATAAAAAGAAATATCTCACATCATTTGAGATAATTCTGCTTCAATTTACTTTGCATGAAATAATTCCCACAGGCCCAAAGTTTTATTCCTTAGGGCCGCAGTCTGTCCTAAGGCATCTCAAACTTTTTCAAGCGGATTTTTTTCCATACAGGACTGCCACCATAATATCCCATAATCCTGTGTTGCGCTTAACAGTTTAGTAAAAGTAAACCCATTTTGGAATTGTGTATACAAATCTGCAACAGACGGCAAAGCTGAAGCAACAGCAATTACATACCGTACCGTGCCCAAATGTGAAAACACTAGGACAAAGAGGAGACAAAAAAGGTTATCATAAAGACCTTCAAACTTCCCAACACCTAAAAAGTAAGTATAAATCTCCCACCACATATTAAATCTTTCATAGAGAATAGTTTGGAGCCTATGTGTTTACTGCATGGTGGCAGTAATTATTTGTAACAACACCTTATGTGAACTTCCACTCTTGCTAATTAGCTGCTGTGTCTGGTTGGACTGAACTCTGCTCTCTTTCATCAGGGCTCTGGTGATGGTACTCAATAACCTCTGGCCAATCTCAAAGTTGTTGTTTTTATGTAAGGTTTAAAAAAAGCTGTATTTTCACAGCTTCTCAGCTTTCGCCCACAACAACATTCTAAACATATTCCACCGGGTCTCATGCACTATAGCACACCGAGTCAGCTCTCCCCAAGATGACGTGATTTATTGGTGTCTTTTGACTTGCAGAATCATGCAATTTTAATTTTTTGGATCACTCAGCTGCCTTTACACGGTCACCTGGAGTGCCTTAAACATAAGATCAATATTCAGGGTCAGATTTTGCCTTGGTTTGCATTTTAACTGCAAGACGGATCAGTTGCAATTATGATCGATCACTTTTCTTCTTTCTTTTGCACCCGTCTCCTGTGGTGTACCACAAGGTTTTATTTTAGGCCCTATTTTATTTTAATTTGATAAGCTCTTTCTTGGACAACACAGCATCCCTTATTGCTGCATAACCCGTCTGCATATGTACATGTACGTCTTCTTAAAGTTAGGTGAACTAGGTTAGATTAACTTTCATATGGTTTTCCTAGATGACATCAAGTAGTTAAATGTTTTTCCCAGTGAAACTGCTCAAATTCCAACTTTGGGGTAACCAAAATATCTGGCCTTTGTCCTCAAGTATTCAACACTTATACTTAAATGACAGAATAGGTTGATTTCCACTAACTTCCAAAACAGCATATATGACTGTCCCCAAAATTACCTATATTACTGTCCCTCATAGTTGCTATAAAAAAATTTGGTTAGCTTTAGGAAACAAACGTAGGTGATTAGATTTAAAGGAAAAAAATCATGGATCATGAAATCATTGACTTCAAATAAGTACTTCAGTAACTAATGTAGCGTCATGTATGTTATCATGACATACATGTGACAAACGTCATTTACATCACTAGCCGAGTATGCTACATACAAGCATACTACGCTGCCTTGTTATTGAACCCTCTTTGATTTTGGCATACAAGCATCAGTCTCCTGGATGAAAGTCATGTGCTTCTTTCACCTATTCACCAACTCTCCTGCCCATAGTGACTTCTTATATCTTTTTTAAAACTTTACATGGACTTTGTCACTGTTAATACTATATCAAAACATTCTCTCCTCTGCTCCAAGAATGTAGATGCCATTTTTGATTATGCAAGTGTTTGTCAGGTATATTGTGCTCAGAGTAGTATCTTTTCTTGAGTTAGGGCTACTGCAGAATTGTTCCTCTCATGTAGGAACCTAAAAATGTGTTATGCTTGTATCCAACAGTTCCTAAAAACTGACAGGCCCTCTCCATCCATTGATATCTATAAAAACTATCTTAAGATCTATCTTTTCTAGTCTGAGTCTGTCTATATGTTAGGAGTCCGTACTTTTGAACATTCAATACATATCATTAAATATGTTGTTTTGTTATACTTTTTTAGACATTCCTATTTTTGTATTAAGCCATTCAGTATCATTTTATGATCTTTACTTTTTTTTAAAAGTTTGGAGTAGCTCCCTGCACATGTGGAAAGGAACATGAAGATAGTGAGAAGCTGTGAAACCCACTGGCATTTTCCCCATTTAGTTCCACCTCTCTTTGTGTATTTATTAAAACCACCCACCTCTCTATCTCTCCTGCTCCTCTATCTTATAGTGCATTAAATTCTCCCTGAGGCTGAGAGTACAAATATGGTCTGTCAAGGGAGCTAGCAGAGTGTCGATCATACCCAATTTCTGTCCGTCTTTTTTCTGTCTCACCCCCTCTCCCTCTCTATCTCATACTCAGCGACCAACATGTTGTGCATCACATCATAACTCAAACAGATGTCGGTAAAAACGTTTTCCAAAAATTCACCCACTAAAAGACGATTATGTGAATTACTGAAAAAATGCCAGAAGTGGAACTGTGTCAACTGGCTGAGTTGTAAGACCAATAACAAATTTGACTGTCCATTCATTTTGATCACATGGTAAATACAAGAACAGCAATCAGTATAATCACAGCTCATTGTTTAATATGATATGCAAAGTTCGATAAACAGAATCTTAAATTTTAAATAACAATTTTGTGTAATTTTTGTTACTATCAGCTTTAAATTGCATGTTTGTCTCCCCGTGGATGTCGGATCCATACTTAACCCTTTATATATTTATATTCCTCAGACAAAAAAATATATTTTGACTCCAACTAACCATAACTTGTCATCTTTTGACATGATTTTGCTGGATGAAAGAGTAAAGTTTAGATCCCACCAGCCTTAAAAACTGTGTATTAACACATATAAAGATACAATTACAAAATATATACATGAAAAAGGTGATTCTGTTATGTCAAACATATAAGGCCCACCTGAATGAGAGTATTGTCAGCTCTTGCTCTCAGACCAACCATTTCTCACCCTGTGTCTCCGAAATATCAAAAATCCAAACCAGTGAGAGGTAATCAGGCCTCACTTAGAGGCAACATTGTTCGAAATTGCACCCTGGCTATATAGCTGTATACAAGCCAGTTCTGTGATACTTTTACAGCCCTTTTGTTGCCCTCGGTGCATCTGTGTAAACAGCTTAAATCCAGCATTTTCTAAATCCTGCATTAATTTTTGGAACCACAAATAGACTCTCTAAGGGAAGGATTTGCTGATGGGTAAATATAATCTCAATTTAAATCTGAACTCTGTATTCCCCTGCACTGCTGTAATAGAGAAAATAAAAAGTCAAGTCGATGACGTTGTTGGCTTTAGACTAGCTGGAATTTAAAAAAATATATATATAAAATAAAAAACACCTTTTGAATTTTTTTATTTATTTATTTATTTTTTCATTGATGAGTACAATTACAATTTACATATATTGCTGGTGGTATCGTGATACTGTCACCATTATAATTAACAATTATAACAACAATTGTCATTACAGTACACAGAATGACCCCACTGAGGGAATGATTAATAACTCATCTCGCCTGTTCATGCATTATCTGTACATTTGGCGACATGCAATTTACCACCTCCCTTTTCATCATATATATATATATATATATATATATATATATATATATATATATATATATATATATATATATATATATATATATATATATATATATATATTATATATATATATATTAGATGTAAATACATGCACAATTACTGATAAAAAGACAATCCATTTAGCATCACAATGTGGCATTCATGTAGAAAGTTCAAGCAATCATATATAGCCTTTTTGCTTCCTGATATGACTCTGTGTAAGTCCACAGATCCCACACCTTACACTCAAGCAGAGTCTTCTTAGCGTATGACTCTGGTGACCTCGTCCTCCTCACCTGAATTGCCTCTTCAGTGCGTGTTTGTGTGTGAGAGACATGGCATCACTGTGAGTGACACACACCTCCAGCTTTATTCATTCCCACTTCAACTGTCCAAACAGGGACAGCTGGGGAGGGAAGACGTTGCACGGAAACAAACTTTTCAGGGGCTGGATGACACTGACTTTGCTTTTGTTGGCATCAGAGCCATCAAAATAAATACTGTGGTTTTGTAACCTTTTATTCCAAGCGAATCAATCACTACTGCTAACATGGTGATGGTAGGGGGTTATTTTGTTTATCTTGTTCACTATCTTTGTGTAGTGTGCTAGTATGCAAGTATGTGCTTATTGGTACCGAAGCACAGTTGACTAATGGGAATGTAGTTTTACAAGTATTTGGTTGTGAAGAAAAGTATTGAAATTTCAATCAAATGATGGCACTAGATGGTAGTTAAGGAATTGCCAACACAAATGCATTTCAACCATAGGAGTACATGACCGAATGCCAACTTCCATCGCAAATCGTACAGTAATTGTTCTAGACATTTAAAACTGTCAACTGTACAGTGGTGCTAGAGCAAAAGGTTGGGGGATCACCAAGGCCAATATAATTCCTCCTCTGGGGACCATGACTGTCTGTAGCTTCTCTTACAATATTCACTATGAAGTAGCCACCTTTGAAAGTGCTTTTATTTAAGAGAATATTTCATACCAGGGCTTATGTGAATTGGTAACTGGTTTGTATATAATCACTTGAGGGTAGCCGCAATTATTGTTTCTCCTACAACAATTAAGGTGATTTTAACTAACTCTCTGTGAGCACTAATATGTTTTAAAATTGTGTCTGGAATTCATGCTTTATTCATATAACTTTAATGTGATTGCTTGCGGAAATCTTAAAGGTTTGAACGTTTTAAAGCCCAGTCAACTGCTGAGCCAGGCTCAAGATGATTAATCAAAGGCTTTCATCCAAATTAAACTCTAGCATCATCAATAATTAAAGATTAGCTTAACAGAGGATAAATGATCCAATAAAAACAGACAAATATACTAATACAACATATACTATGTCTAAGAATGTTATTATTAAGGTTAGAAAAATATTTTTAATGTAGAAATGTGATTCCAACATAACCATAACCACGCTTAGAAATCCTGGACTCAAAATTTAAATAAATAAATAAATAAAAAAAAGAGTTAAACAACTGCACATTTAAATTGAGAGGTTGCTAGTTTTAAATCAGAGATTTGACACTGTAGTTGGCAAAAAGACTGAAATGTCCATGGGTAACTCACTCTCTTATATAAAAAACACAAAAAAATAGACCAAGCTCGAAAACCATCTCTGCAGGTCATGAGACGTTCCTACCTAAATCTCAGGTACCAAAACTCGGCACAGATAGGTTGCTCTATATCATAAAAAATGATCTTGTTACACTCTGTTTCTGCCTTTAGTCTGTCATTTGTCCACTGTTTCTGATTTCCATGGGAAAAGGGGATTTTATTTTCCCTTACCAATCACCAGAGACCAACATATCCACCTGAATCTAACCTTTAAGGCCATCTGATGTGTAGACATGCCAATACAGTTGTTTTTGAAGAAAGGAGCAAAGCAAAGTAAAACAAACCAGTGAAGACATGTCTATTTATAATAGCCTTGATAGCAGCGTCTATCTTGTCTTTTCCACTCACCAATGTTGTTATTACTCCTTATTGGTTTCCACTTGACAGGGCTTGACAACAGCTTAAAAATGGTCCCGCTTATGGTACTAATTGGCTAAGCGTTAGTATCCTTGTAGCACTCGTTGTTAGTTTTTATTTCAACCGAGAAATTGTCATGTCACTATGCCGGATGAATAAGTTAACTCTATTGAGTGAGTGGTTTCCGAGGTCTGGACCCAGGCAGGTTAATTAGTAATCTGTGGTACCGACACAGTTCAGTCAGTAACCTTGAATCTATGGAGCACTGTACCCAACCTGTATCATAGCTGCAGTGTGTGACAAAGGCAGAAAAAGTGCATCTGTATGTGTGCAGACCACTGTTTTTCTACTCTTTTCAGTGTCAACTAAGGAGAATGTTACTTGCCCAAAATATACACTAGCTGCCATTTCTTTCAGGAACCAGAAATCTGCTCTTTATCAGCATGAGGACAAGAGCTGGATGACAAAGCATAGATCAAACAAAGAGATTAGCAATGACTGAGAGCGCACGCCAACCACGTCCACCATTCACCTTTAGAAAATGTGTTTGCATCTTGATTCTTACAAAGGAGTGTGTGTCTGAGTGTGTGCACAGTGTGTCCCTCAGTGGCAGAGGAGGGATTTCTTGAGGAGTAAGTTCAGCAGTCAAGGACACTTAAAGGCAAGCAAACAGCTATGCATTAATATAACCTAAACACACAAACACTTGCGGAAAAACATGAAGGGCATGCATGTCTTCTGAATGATGACTTCTTCTCATAAAAAAGTTGTGCATCCAAGTTAACTGTAAACACAATACCAACATACATTAAAATACAAAGCTACCATCCTTTCTTCTGAAAATCATAACAAGCTTTAGAAATAGCACTGCATTATGAACACTGAATTTCTTTGTTGGTTTCAGTTCCTTATGTAACACTTTTATTTCAGTTTGCAATGTTCCCAAAAACTGGCTAACCCAGAAGAAAAAAAATATCAGTGGTCATGGGCAATTGCTGCTGCCTTATTATTCCTTATTAGTCCTTTTAGAGCTGTGCATATTTGACACAATACTTGGAAAAATTCAAAAGACATTATGGTAAATTGGAAGCAAAAGATGCATTAGCGTCTACAGAGCTCTTTTTGCACTCGACCACAGCTTAGAATGCTGCACCAGCTGCTGATATTGTAACTGATGCAGAGTGTGACACAGTTGCCCACACGCTGGTTGATTTGTTTAAATCTGTTGCATGTAGAACTAAATTTCAGCCTCTGCAGTGGTGTTTCTTTAAGAATGAATGACATGTGCCGGCTCCATTTGTTTTAGCATATTGATTGAATCCAAGACTTTGTGGGGGAACAAAAACAAATTCATCCATTCCTGAGGCACTCTGAGTTGATGGTGCCAGTTTAGTTGATGTTCCCAATTATATTTGAAAACTGAACATCGCTGTAAATTGCTTTTGGTTCTGTATATGCCTAATACATCTGGGAATGAGACCAATCAAAGCAACAGTTCACCCTAATTAAATCAAAAATACATATTTCCCTTTTAACTGTAACGCTATTTATCATTCCAAATTATTTTTGTTCTGAGTTGTCAAGCGTGGAAGGTATTGGTCATATAGATATCTGTGTTCTATCTAATATAATGGAACGAGATGGTACTCAGTTTGTGATGCACCAAAATTGAAAATCATAAATTATGACACAGTTACTCAAGATAACCCATGGATCGTGTTTTGAGCAGTTTCCTGTAGGACCTATTTTGTTGCTACCGAACTACAAGCCCAGCTAGAAGTGAGCATCGACTGATAGCTCACCTACAACAACATTTAATACACATTTTCATGAATGCTGTGTGACTTTACAATGTTGTCAAATCAACACATCTTTAACACAAATTTTACCTTCTAAAACGGGTAAAATCTTTCATCATTGTAAAGCTGCGTGCACTATAGAGATTTGCTCACCCCCTTTCTCTCTCTCTCTCTCTCTCTGATTATAATGAAGCTGCTGTTGCAGGAGTGCAAGCTCAGCACCTGCTAGGACGGAGTCACACACGCACAGTGACAGGGCTAACTGTTGGCTTCACACTGCTAATGTTACCCAGCAGTTATTAACAGCTTTAGCAACAGAGTTGAGCGGTTTTAGTGTCCGTGTGAAATTGACAGCTCGGTGACTGATGTTTACTGGTGCTGTGGGGCCTCAGCTCAAGCAACAAAATATGAAGCATAGGGATGAGGTCACGTGCTTTGTTGTGCTAGCCTGTGCTAACAGGGAAGAGGAGAGAGTTGGATATCTCCAACCTTAGCAACTCACACCAAAACGATCTAGATTGATAATGGAACTACAGGTTAGAGGAAAAAATATGTTTTTCTGATTTTGTGGGTGGACTGCACCTTTAGGCTGTCTTTGTGAGTGGCTTGGGTAAGGCTGCTATGTCCCTGAGTTGTCTAGAATACCCCAGCTGCAAAACACCAAAGAGCTGACAGGAGTTGCTGATGGGCCAGTATTGCACGTCCTATGTTTGTATGGTTCTCTTCAAAAGAGGGCCCTGTTCGGTCAAGATATTCAAGGGAATGGATCATTAGCAAGTCATTATCTTAAGCTAAAAATGTGGCAAATGACCCCTTTGTCACTTTACAGAGTTTTCATTGTCTTCAGATTGCAACAAGCATTACGGTTCCACACACTGATATAATCGAATCTCTTTATTTCTCATTGAAACATCAGATGAGACGACACTCTACATAATGAGCTGCTAAAATGACTGAAAAACTAAACAGATCAGTAAATTCATTTTTATTCACTCCAGTAAGTAAAAACTCACCGCTCCATGGCACCAAATCACAGAATCAAGCTGTCCTCCCTCACTGCAGTTTGCTTGGAAAGTTGTGCAGCGCGCTTTGTTATGCAGAGACACATTTCATATGTCTGCCCCCGGGGGCAGACAGCAAAAGAGCACGTACAGAGGAATCAAAAGAGGAGACATGCAGGCTCTGAATCAGAAACAGCAGTCACCTTCAAACTGATACCTTTAGCTTTACAAACTCACCATCTCTCTATGCACACAAACAAGTAAGGGTACATCCTGGAACAGCATGGGCACCAGCATTTAAAATGTTTAACCAGATGTGGCTGTTGTAAATACACTTCCTGCTGAGTTGCTACCAGCTCCAGCATTGCAGCACAAAAGCTGGATCTCTACCTTTTACAGAAAAGAAAAGATTATTTATACAGGGATCAATATGATATTTGATTATTTTCCTGCTTCTATAATTCTAGAAAGCCTTTTATTGCCATCCTACGCATACTAGCAATTCCACTGAACGTGCATGCTTGTCTAAAGTGCTTTTGAATTGGAAAAATTAGTGAAAATCCATACTGTTTGACCTTGAAACATATTAAGAAAGTATTTAATGCTGCCTTCATATGCTTTTCTTCCATATCTAAAAGTCATAACTGCAGCATGTCATGCATTCAGATGAGTTTGGTTGTAAATAATGCCCAAGTCTGTGACTAAAGTAGTATATTGTGGCTGTTTAATGAAGCCCCGCAGATGTAGTGTGTGCTTCAGCCACAGGAAGAGTAGAACATGCACCTCAGGCATGAAATTAATGTTTAAATTAATTTATTGATAAAATGATTTATGATGATAAAATGAATGACGGCTACAAGTCAGAGAGAAAATAAGACAGTATTAGTGTTCGTTCCATAGAACATGTTACTAAAGAAATTTTACTCACTTCTCTTCACTGGGGGTGTAACACACAAACTTTGTCATGATACAAAAGATTCTTAAGACAATTAACTGTATCATTGTTGTCATTTAAAAGCACCAATATACCTTATAATAGTCTAGAAAATGAAATGTATTTCTATAGCATTAAGATCAGATAAATTAAGTAACTAAGTAACAAAAACATGGCGCTATTGTTGCATATTGTGCCGTTGAGCCCCCTTAATCACCGCAGGGAAAATTCCTTCACTGAGACAGCCCCAACACTAACAAAGACCTAGAAAACCTAGTAGAATAATGGCCTTTGGAAAGCAACAGAGCCACTTTTTACCTGGTGATTTATTGTAACAGATGATAATAAATGTCCGTAGCATTTTCAAGCTATTTGCCCACTCTGCCATAAAATATTACCTATCAAATAGAAGATGACTAGCATTTAATATGAATGTACTATGATGCTGCATATTAAGTAGACTTGCTTCTTTCATAGCATTCCCAAGAGTGATGTGATGTAAAACATATTGGTCCCATATTCCCATCACGACCCTCAGGCAAGTTGTGCAGACTTTGTGAATAGCAAAGTGCCATTGCTTCAGTGTGACAAGACAATATAACGGATACCCTTTGTGGTTTAAAATACTATGTACTTAATTCAAACTATGTGCACTTTTCCTCCAATGATGCGCTGTGGCTGTAGCAGCAATTTTGTTACTTGTAACTGTTGTAGTTTTTATTGGCTGTATTTGTAGCTTTAAGCAATGAAATTACATAAATTCCTTTTCCCCATAGGGGCAGTAATGTTGCATAGTTATTTGTTACTAATGGGCCTTTTTAAACAATTCTGACTCTAGAAACTAAATGAATAATGGTTGCCACAATCCCCCAAGAAAAGAAAAAAATGCTGCAAAGTCTCAGTCGTGAAACAAGTAAATTCCCATTGCAGTTTAAGTGAACACTTTAAAGGTGTTATATCTAACTCTGGAGAAAGATAGTGAACTGAGTCTCATTGCCAAGTCATCATATACCAAAACCAACGAGCAACCCTTTTGATATTTGATACTGATATTGTTACATACTTGTCTTGCCAAGTTCAATATTATCTTTGCAAAAATGATCCCTGTTTTCAGATCAAATCTGACCCGAATTAAGTTAAGATAACTCATACATAACCTAACTAGACCCTTAACCTCAGACCTTTTATGAACTACTTTGAGATGGCAATAGTTGATTGTTGGAGCTCCTTCACTCTGCCTTGACCCTAGGCCTCCTTTCTGATCTTAACCTGTTCAGGCTGTTGTCTTGCATTGGTCATATGTGTAGCAACAAAAGAGAATGCCTCACAATTGGTTTATGACTGACATAATCATTAATAAGTAATTTGTGGATAACATGCATAATCATATCTTCCTCTCTTTGATTGTTTAGTTAGTTGGTTGACTAATTATTATTGTTATTGTTATTGTAACTTTTTTGCTGATTTCTTGCTATTTTTTGGCCATGTGGTGTTAAGTTGCTCATTGCCTCTCCCCAGGTTTCTTAAGTAAATTAAACCAATTTGCTCAGATTTTAAAGGGTTAATGACTCACTGAGTCATAATTTTACTCCCCTAACCAAACCCTATTCTGTGTTATAGCATGTGAATACACAACCTGGGAAAATCTTGTTAGGTTCACATTATGTGCTATATATAAGTGGGGGACATACGCTGTAGACATAGAAATGACTCTATGCTTGATCCGTCTTAGACATTCAGTACTTTGGACTCCACCTTGATAGAGTCTTGGGAGAATACTTTGGGAACAGAGTCTGTTTGAGCAACAGAAAATATGGCCCAGGAATCAAGACAAGATCCTGCTCTGAATGTACACGCGCTAAAGGTTAGACTGAAAAATGATCTGGTTTACTGCATGACCAGTTAGCCAAAAGTACTAAAGTACTGGGCAGAATGCCTAACAGGTTGGGACTACAACTTAGGAGCATTTATCTCCTTTGTCAGGACCAAGTAATTCCTACCTGCTTCAGACTCCAAGCACTTTAAACCAAAAAGGAGCTGTTTAAAACTGACGCCACTCTGTCGGAGTCTTACCTCTTGCTTAATGGCCTGAGAATGGACATAATAAATCAACCGTGATGTAAACAGCCTCACCGTAGCAATCCAAGCTGGGCCTCCCTGTGACATCAATTGCTGGATGATTAGGTTGCGGTAAATTCAACCTAATCTCCCAGCAGCTTGGGCTAACAGTGCGATAACACGACCTAATAGCAGCGAGGAAAACGTGGAGTGGAGGAGCTTTGAGGAGGGCCGCCCCTGGAGAACTCCCCTGCCCGCGTGTAGTCAGTCAAACAAGACACAACCTGCTGAAGCACTAATCTGCCTGATAGCGGCTAACCTACGAGGAAGTTTGGGGCCGCACAGGGATCTTGAGAGAGGGCTTACCAAAGAGCTCCAGTGCATAAGTAATGGCATGAGATTAGACCTACGCGATAAAGGTCCTTATCATATGACCTGGCTGGGAACTATGGGGAGAGAGTTCACCTCCCTCAGATGAACTCCTTTAATGATTCCCTCCTTGCAGCCATAATTAAACCCATTGCCCATTGTCTTGATTCATTAGCTCCACAACCCGGTTTGCCAACCTTGATCAATTACGTGACCACCTATCTCAGCCAAGCTCTTTAGTTAACACTCTCACGTAGCTTTGTCGTCGCGCAAGTGACAGCTCGGGAGCGAGACTGTGTGTGTGCGAGTGAGTGAGTGAGTGAGTGTGGGAGGCATTATCATTCCACACTGTAATTAGGGGAACCTTAATGGACGTCTCAACAGCGACAACGCTAAGATGAGACAAGCATTTAGTACATGTCTAGACTGAGGCAGTGTGTGTTTGCCGGTGATGTCAGCGATGGCAGAAGCACTCAAATCCTCCCTGAACGGAATAAATTTATGCAACTCTGACACTAATTAATGCAATGGGTTTTTTTTTCTGTTTTCAAAAAGGCGATAAAGTGAGGAGGGGTTGGTAAGATGTTGATGGTATTGTGAAAAAAACAGAATACAGCGTAGGTGGTAGATCACTATGTTGTGTGACAGATCAGACACACACAAACACATTCAGACGCACTGGAAGCTTTTTATCTTCAACTTGAAAGAAATGTAGAAAAAAAGGGAAAATGACTGCAGTGCTGTAATTAAACAAAACAAAAAGTTACCTTTTTTTCTTTTACTTTTTCAACATCAATTTCTTGTGTCTCTAAAAATTTTAAATGACAAAAAACTAATTTGGTCACAAAGCATATTTGTCATATTCCAAGAATAATAAGATGTTTCAGTTTGTATTGTCTTTTAGGTATTTCTTTGATAATGTGTCATGTTTTCCAGCACCTTTATTTCTGTTATCCATCTGCTAGCCACTAAATCTTTCATTTCAGACCCTCTCTGTCCAGCAGTTATCCCCAGTGTTTTCCCACAGCTAATCACCACCTGACCACACACACACACATACATACACACACCTTCATTCCCTCATTAGCTTCCTGCCCTGTAGCCCCACTTCTTCGCCAGATTGCCTATTGTTTCTTCCTGCAGTCGCGTTCCAGCCTTTGTCTCATGTTCTGTCTGCCTTGGTTTAGACCCTTGCCTGTTTTTGTTTTTTCTGCATGTCTGCCAATATCCCTTTGGACTTGTTAACCTGTTCTGACTGCCTGCCTATTAACATTGACTTTGAACACCTTGTAAACTTTGCTTTCACTCTCTATACTCCTCGTTCAAGTTTGAGACTCATACAGCTCTTCACCTATCTGGAAGTGTGTTTCCCTTTCTTTATGTGACATTTCCTTTCATCTTTGTTGTTGTTTCATCTACATGAACATTTTATTTGGCTACTTGGGGGCAGTACAACAAGCTGTAAACACAAAGTGGGTTTTCAATTAGCATTTTGAAAAAACTCCACTTTTTATGCTTAGCTCGGGTCAAAAACTTGATGTATCCCTAAGAGAAAAATTAGACAAAGTACATGAAAATACACTAAATTGTGACATACATCAAGCATGTCATCTAAATGTCCTCTAATGCATAAGCTTCATCGAAAAGACAAAAAAATATGCTCCATAGCTCTGAGGGGAACTCATTCGGAGTCTAGTGATAATCACAGACTGGGTAAAAAAAAGGTTTATAGCCACTGTGACATCAATGAAAAGGCAACGGATAGGGCAATAGCTACATTTCAAATCTTGGGCTACACCATGGTTAGGTTGCCTGACCCACATTGTTGCTGTGCTTGAGACTCTTCAATGGACGGCACCCACCTGTTACTTTAAGTGGCCACGCCCTCAATTTTGCCAAACTTCCTCAAACCTCAATATCATTTAAACAAGGATTTACGGTTGTCGAAAAGTTGTCATTAATGTTGTAATGAGCTGCAGAGATGAAAATCTTTGTTTTGTTCCTGGCCATAAGCATGCTTATTTCTGTTGTTAAGTTTTGGCATTTAAACATGGTGGTTTTTAAGGATTTACTTATTCTTGGAGCCAGCCTCAAGTGGCCGCTTTTCTGGCAATTTTATGTTGACTTCATTTTAAGCTCTGATACATTACTTTGAGTTCATTATTGCTTGACCCCTTTAACATAAAAGTAGTCATTCTGTCCATTGCTCATGTGAAAATATTGATACGTGCAGCTTTTGGTCAAACCTAGACTAGAGGTAATTATAACCACAAATAGTAATAGTATACATGAAGTGTAGTATAAATGTGAATTGTTCTCCTGTCAATTCAGACATTTTTGTACATGAACATGTTCTCCCACATAGAGCAATGCATCAGAATTAAGTGCTCCTCAGCTTAAACGCCTGTATACCAAGGGGTTAAACCAAGAAATCTCTACGGTGAAAGACAGCAGTTGGGGATTAACATTAAGACACAGGCAGACATGACAAAGGAGCATGGAAACAAAGAAACAAACAGCAGATAAGGCCGGGAAGAGATAATGCACCCACAAATGATAGCAAGAACAAGCAGCTGAGAAGTGCACACACATACTACACATTGAAAGGGAAACAAACATGCATTATGCTATTCAGCTGAACTGTGATGACCTCTGAGGGCCTCTCAGGGGTTTGGTCTGGAATAGGGGGTGACATTTTGGCTTTCATGGTGTGTCACCATTTCATTGTGACTGTGTGTGCCAGGTGTAAAAAATGTTAAAAAAAAAAAAAAAAAACCAACAACATGTTAAGCATTGCTTTTTTTCTGCCAGAGGATTTTCCTGGTCCACAACTTCTCACCTTCGCTATACTAACACTTTAGCAGAAACATTTTCCTAACCTACGCATTTGACCTGAGACACTGGCTCCTGTCCAGACAGTCCGCCTGCGTGCACACAGGGACAAACCAAGGGTATCTCGCTCGTCCAATTTTTGCGTAACATTGACTGGCAAAGTTCCCGAGCACAGGCAGCAGAGGTGATCATGTGATCGGAAAGCCTTTAAAATCTTTCCTGGCAACAGGTTGCTCCTATGGGATTAAAGCAAAAGCACTGAAGGCAACCCCTCAGGCAATATTGCAGCTGCTGTACAGAAAACCTCCTCCTCCAACTAGGGCTGATAGCATGATCAGCAATGTGCAATGTGTGTATTTCGTTATTCCATACACCTTTATAGCTCAATTATTACGGTGTTACCTCTAAACGCCTGCTTGATTTGTCTGAGTGCTCAGTAACGTGGGATGATGTATCTTGAAGATTTAACAGTAGAGCTGAAATTTAATGGATGTAAGTGTAAAGGGCAGTGTGGACGTGTGTGTAGTGGTGCTGGCACGTCTGTATGGAGCATGTGTGTTAAGGTATTTATAAGTGATGCTGGGATGCATAACAGCCTCCAGGTACTGAGGCATCCAACTGGCAGTGCAATGTCCAGAGTAGAGTTGCACAGGGGGAGGCTGAGAAGTTTCTCACTGGTTGGAATTCACATTTCCATTAGAGAGTCCGTATTGTATGTTAGCAATAGCTTTTCTCCACTTTTATCAATGTGAAAACAAAGAATTGCAATCTATTGTCAAAGGTAAACTACCATTTATGAGAGCGGTGGCAGCATCTAAAAAAAAAATTAAAAAAAAATAGTCTTTTAAATAAATTCCCTTTTACATAATACATGAAGTGTCTCTTTTATGCAACATTCCCACATATAATTGATTTACTTATTTCCCTATATGATACATTTACATGGCCTGATTACTTTATTCATTGAAATGTCAAAATCAGAGGTAAAAACAAAGCGAGCCCGTTGCTCATTCAGCACCTGAGAACCCTGCATACTGCTTTCCTGGAGCGGCTGCAGTTTGCATACCAACCAAACATCACACTGAGGCATTACATCATCTTCCTGATGCACAGGGCCCCCTCACAAAATTAACTTTTTTGTCCACTGGAAAAAATGGCTAGTGAATCTGTAAATTTTACCAGCCATTAAATAGATAAGCATTGTTCTTTGGCTGGTACACTGAGCAAATCTACCAGCAACTTGTATATTTTCCCATTAGTTGTTATTTACTTGATGATATCATAGATTAGTCTGATGTACACTGTTTACATAGCAGTGTTGACCCTGCAGCTATTGGGGATGTTAGTTTCAGTCAATTTTGCTTCTGATAGTCCAACATGCATTAACTGGTAACTATTCAGCTAATTTTTAAGAAAAATGGCATGAAATACAAGGAGCCTTGCCTTTAATTTTGGTCATACATTGACTCGCTGACAGAGGCAGATTAAGGTGGAGGAGGGTAGGTCATGCCTTTGTTATCAACAGAAAAGCAAATTTCCTGCTCGAGAAATGGTAGCCACCCTCCAATTTTCCCCATGTTAGCCCAATACCCCTTTTCTACCAACATGGAACCAGTTCCGTTCTGGTTACTGCCCCTAACTTTGAACCATTCACAGCATTTCACTTTCGCTGATTACAATTTTTCTACTCAAAACTGGAGGAAACGTTGGTTGGTTTGTAAAATAGCAAAAGGTTCCAAAAATCCTGAATGGAACCAGTTCAAAAACCAGAGCTAATTTTGTGAAAAAGGGGTTGCTACCAATGATGAGAATGAGCTTCTTTTTTTTCTGCAAAACCCCCTTGGCATTGTGAAACATGTTCGCACCACTAGCAGTGCTGATGTTGGTAACATTGTGAACAGAGCTATCAGTAGTTAGCAGTGTCAAAGGTGGCTCAGACTTAAACTGCTTTCTCACCTGGGGATGGGCACAATGTGTCCACAGCGATGCTTTTCAATTGGGATGCCATTGCTAGCAGTATCCACTGAATGGGCTGCGCCAATAGCTAGCTCCCACCAGACCTAGGTGGTGTGCAGTGCTGATTAATGGTCAACCATTCACATCACTAGCTGCCATTAATCCCACAACTGTCACTTTACCATGTCATTTTATCTCCAATCTTGCATAGTTTCTATATTCACCGTATTCTTATTTTACCTCTTAATAATTGTTTTGGTTACATTTTAGACTTGTATTGCTGCAAAACCTGAATTTCCCCTCCAGGGATCAATTAAAGTGTATCTCATCTCATCTTCCCTTATTGATTGAGATTCTGGAAGCATAATTTATCAGATATCAAATGATGGACAACAGTGATATAAAAAGGATGCATGTGTTTAAATCAAGGAAGCTGACCTTTTAAAAAATGCAAATATTATGCGAGTACAGCCAACTGAAAACAACCAATATGCCTCAGTATGCAAAAACATATCTTGTTTGCCTGTTTTCCCAGCTTTTCCTTGCATTATATTCCCTCCCAACCACACCATAATGGAAATCCCTGCTGCCAGACAGCTGCCATGTTGGACCCACTCAAGCCAAACATAAGGACCGGCTCTGGCTTTCAGTCCACGCTGCTGCCTTTGGACAGCTCGATAAACACCCACAAACCCTTTTGTCGTAGCCCCCGAAACCCCAAGCAGATTTTCAAGCTTTTCTGCAATCACAATCTCCACACGGCCTCCGAGAAACATATTTGCCAAAAAGATAGGAGTGTGAGCACTGCTGTCATTTTTTGATTATCAAATCTGATGAGACAGCTAGTGATGTGGGAGCAAACAGCGGGGATTACTGTATTCTGCAGGATTCTGGGTATATTCAGGCATTTGCTGTGGTCTAATCTTAGCCATTTGGGAGATAGGAAGAAGCAAACATGGTATTGATATCTGATATTCGTATAGGTTATTTATCGGGCGGTTTGGGCTTTGACTGGAGAGATCACGGTGAAAAGAGATAGGGATGACATTCGATAAAGCAGGCTGAATTTGAACCCCCCGAGGTGCAGGTACTTAATGTGTGGCACTAACTTTAAATGTTTTTATCTCAGCAAATATAGCTTTCTCCCTTTCAGAAGATTGAAAAATCGTAAAAGTAGAGTAGACAAAATACTGCTGGTCAATCTACCCTAACTGAACTTGACACTAAAAATACTGGAAAGCTATAATACCCGGCTCTGATTGGCAGGCAGTGACAGCTTCTCTGACTCACATGATGCAAGCATGCCAGTGAAGGCAGGAAAGAAACATGTGAAATCAAATGCTGCAAACCTGGCAAAGTCAAAAGGATTTACATGGTTACTTAAGGCGAAGTGTCAATCACGATCATGTCGTCTTGTGATGCTATCGCTAAAAATAATGAAGTGAATCTATACATATTAAAGATCATGAGTTTTTAAACAACCTAAAGCTGCATTACAAAAGTGTTTCCCACGGCAACATGGTGTGAAATACTTTCCCTTAAGGCTTTTAATGCATCATGGGCTTTATTGATGTCTCTTTCCTTATTTATGTGGCCGCAGTGGAAATGAAGCCTATATGATGAATTAATAAGGCCTGTTTTTTATGTCTTTAAAGCACTGGTGGATGTTGGAGGCTGATTTCCATATCGCAGCTCAAAACGGGTCACACTGCTGAAGTGCTTTGTCTATTTTTATATCCAGGGATTTTATAGCCCCATGAGGCTGTTTAATCAGAGTTAACTCTGTCTGGAACTGAATTACAGGGCAGCCCTTCGTCATGAGCCCGCACAAACACACATACTGTATACACGCTGACAAACCCCCCCCGCCACCCCCCGAAACCGCAAATACACGCACACACACACACGCACACACACATAAACGAACATGGAGGGTCGTAAAGCGCTCCCCCTCTCTTCGGCGCTCTCACTCTGGACAGAGTGATAGAGGGTGGTGCAGAGAGTGATCAATATGTTTGTGCTATAAATAGCCGGTAGCGCAGTGTGGTGCTAAGGAGGAGGGATGCAGGGGTAATATATTTGATGATGGGGGAACCCAGTGGTGCTCAGCATGGAAATGTTGCTGCGCACTCACAAAGCTTAGACGGAGACAGGAGTATTACAGCTATTTGTTACCTGGCCAAGGCTTTGGAATGCGTCTGAAATACAGCAACGTGATACAGCATGAAATCGAATGCCATCAATATTGTCAAAGTATGGAAATTATATTTCCTTTTTTGAGGGGAAAGTATTGTTTGGCTTAACATAAAGGAAACATTCCCTGAAATCTGCAACACAATGAATAGAAATGAGAAGTATTACTGTATTGAAATGCAGCACAGTGTCACTGTAGCCAATATATGGGATGATACCCTGGTTTGGAAGGCTTTACATTACATAACACAGTGCATGCAGAAACACTAGTGGCTAGAGGGCCTCATTGGTTCATAATGATGCGCCTGAACCCTACTGGACCTGGAGAATTTGTTCTAGGATCTGACTGGACCCAAACAAAATGTCTTTCAAAAACATGAGAAGAAGGCAATAAACAACTTAAGAAATGCTCCAAAAACTTCTGTAAAAAATGAATAAACAACTATAAGAAAATGACCTTAACATAATTCTTAAAAAAAATTAAGAATATAAAAGAACAAAAGAGGATGACTTGAAAAAGTGTTTGAAATATATATGGTGTTGTAAAGTAATTCTAAATACATACCTATGATAATTATATGTACAGTTTTCTCAACACTTTTCCAAGCTTTTTTTGTTTTGCTTTTTTTAAATCTTCTAAATCAACCTTTTTTTGCAATTTGCATTTCTTGGAAATTTCTTTTGCAATTTTGCACATTTCTTGCAAAGTTTCTTATTGCCTTTTGTTCAAAGTTTTAATGAAATCAAACCAATTTGCTCAGAGTTTTATGGTTTAAATTCTTGTGAAGGATGTCTGAATGCTGCACAAAAAAGTGCTGTCGTTCCAGGTTTCAAAGGGTTAGGAAATACAAATACCTGACCTGGTGCATGTCCAAGAAAAGAGACTTAGGACTAAAATTGCTAGTAAAAAAGCCATTCTATTACCAAAAGTGTTACAACATACTATATTTAAACATGCTTAAGGACATGAGTTAACTGGTTCCTCCTCGGACTCTATGCTACACAGACTGAATGAATGTAACAGTTTGGCCCACATAACATACACTTAATGGCATTTTCCGTACTGTCTTGTCCACTGTCTTTGTCCACATATTGCATGAAAGAATGCCCAGACAGAGGAGTTGCCTCTATGCTTGACCTCTTTATAGTATTTTTATCTATTTTCGTTCACCTCAGTGAAGATAGATGTTGTCAATCATTCCTCTGCTCCGTCTCCAACTTCTGGCACTGCTTCTCAATGTTTTTTTTTTCAAATTACTTTCACTCATGTACTATGATTGTAAGTCAGCCTATTCACTACATAAGTTAGTGAGTGCTCATGCCTTTCTTTCGTGATCAGTGCTAATCTTCTCAGACACTGGTGCAATGTATCCCCATACAACAGATCATATGATATTTCAAGAAAATGCAAATACATTGTTTCATAAGATATCGAATGAATAAGTGCCCCGCAAATGACCTTACACACTTATTGTTAAGTTATGTACTTCACATCAAGGTATGTAGGTTAGATTTAGGCAAGTAAAGCTTCGTAGGTTTGGAAAAGAGATATGGTGACATGTTAAAAGAACTACATTTCTGTCCTCTTTGAACTATCCATCACTCCAATCTACCTCCTTACGCAGACTTTTGATCTTCACACTTCTTCCCTCTCTACCACTTGTCAGGATATTGGTCATGTGATCTGGTACAGTTTACAGGTTGGGTCTCGTGTCTTAGGGTGTGGGTAAATCCTTGACCATCTCGACTCTGTGAGGTTTTACTTAGAAACAGTAAAGCTAATTGTTAACATCGGCATGCTAACAAATACAATACATGTTGATGTTAGCATGAATAATGTTTTAGGGCTGGGAGTTAAGATTATTTTCATGATTTTCTCAATGCATAGTATTTGTTTAGTCTATAAAATGTCAGAAAAATAATAAATCAGTTTACAAATCACAAAATATTAGCATGTGCAAAAAAAAAGAGATTACATAATTCATCCCGTAGGGAAACTGGATTAATGGTAACCGACTCAATAATTGAGACATTTCACAAAAACAATCAATTTAAAGCTGCTAGCAGCCCTAGATGGAAGCTCAGGTGATCACCAAAGTCATTAAATGTCATTTCTCGACGGGCCATGGGTGTCTGTATCAAATTTCAAGAAAATCCATCTGGAAGCAATGATAAACTCTACTTTCCTCTCGCGTTTTGTTGTTTTCAACAACAGTAGAAACCACACATAATGTGATGCCGTGTGTCAAGGTGTTAACATACCCCCATTGCATAATGTGTACCTACTTTTCTCGCTCACATCTCATTTAGTGATGGGATTGGTGTGAAATTACAGTGACCTCTTGGTATTTAGAAAATACCAGAGGATGACGCTCTGGTCGTTCCCTCTGCAATTTTCTCTAATTTTCTAGACATATCAACATGTCAATAACCACAAGTCAGCCTTCAGAATTGCTATAATTAGACATATGGCATGAAAAGTGTCACCTTCAGCTCTGATCAATTATCTGAACCTGTTTGACATGTTTCATTTCAAGGTGCATGCTGAGCGTTACACTCAGATTCTCAACACAAATACAAAAAGTCCAAAAAACGTGAGTCAACTGAACTTATTATGCAAATATGCTTCATCTGAACTGTAATCACAACAGACAAGGCCCCTCAGGGAGTGATGACAGATGTCAGCCTTTGATTATAAATGTCAGCTCGGAGAAGAACGCTGTCCCGGCTGCCCAGACACACTCAGGCCTTGATTTTTCATCCAGACACAGGCCAACATTTATTTTCTCATTAGTGGCGTGTAATCACTGCATAAAGCTGCGCTGTCACCGTGTGATATTTCAAAATGATTTTTGATTGATGATCCCTGTAATGAAGGTGTTCAAGGAAATCGTCACACAGAAATGTCTGTAAAAAGAATTAGGGGGGAAAGCAGTAAGGGCTTTTAATTAAAGGCACGTGGACTGATCAAACTGACACTCTGCAGCTGAAGGAAATAGTTTTGGAAGCTTGAAGACATTAGGAACACCCGAAGTGCATATTATAGTTGTCATACTTTTGATCTGTAAATTACAAAGTTGTGCCTGATTTCATGGCTTTTTATTCTTCCTCTACTTTTCTAAAACTTTTTGATAATGTTATTTATTCCACGCTTTGATTTGCTCTGACTTGAGCAGCCCGACTGCCTCTTTGGTTGTCATCCGTAATTGTTGCTTTTCCGGTCAGTGGATTGCAAGAGCACCCCAAGTGATTAATTTAGGGCAAAAATCATCCCCATAATATGTTTAGAAGAAGTGCCTCTTTTGAAGGCTTAGGCATGTTTAGGGTGTGTAGCTCCCAAAAATGTAATCATTTCCTGAAAATCAAAATGATAAAATGCACTTAACCTGATCGAGAATGCAATTAAATCCACATATGGAATAATTTGACCAATAATGTAATAAAATGTCTTGACTGAAACAGTAAAATATATATATATATTTTTTTTTTTTACCAGTAATGTCATATCTACAGAGTCCCTAAGGGAACATGGGGGATGAAAAAAAGAAAAAAAAGATTTGGACCAAAAAATGGATGGGTGAAAAAAAGACAGGTGAGAAAAACATAGATGCATGGGAAAAAAAACGATGGGGGAGAAAAAAAGTATGAGAAAAATATAAGGGGAAAAAATACGTTGGTGATACACGATGAGGACGAAAAATTACGTGAGTGAAAAAAAGATGGGGACAAAATGGGTGAAAAAATGGGAATGAGGAAAAAGATGGGTGAAAAAAAGATGGGTGAAAAAAGATAAAGGCAAGAAAAAATCAAATGGGTGAAAAAATAATAGGGATGAAAAAAATGGGTAAACAACAAACATGGGGGAGCAAAAATTGTCAGGTGATAAAAAAAATGGGTGAGAAAAAAACATGAATGGCCAAAAATCCCAGAAACAAATACTTATACCCTCTCCCAAGAAATATTAATATTTAGTATTTATTGGGCACCTGATAAAATAGCTGACTGCACCAGTGGTGTGTTGCTTGTAAAAAAAAATAAAGGGATTTTGTGAGTTAAGTAATTAATATTCAATTGAGTTATTTTCTGTTTATCTTGAAAGTAGAACAAATACAAATTTGGGGATGTTAAGCGTGCAAGTAAAGAGAATTTATTATACTGTGAGTGCCATGTTTGCCTGAAAAATATTATTTGACAGGAATTTTCTGCTTTGAGTTGTAAACTCTCAGCATTATGTAGAATTATAATTGCACACTAGATGACAAGTGTTTAGCTGTCGTCAGGCAAAGATTTCACTAAAATTGCTATGGAAAATGAACCCGCCCATACCCATGAGGCAGCTGTGGCTCAGGAGGTAGAGCAGTGGTCTACCAATCAGAACATTGGCCCTTGCACTCTGCATGCTTAAGTGTCCTTCAGCAAAAATACTGAACCCAGAAATACATGTGAGGTTGAGTAAATGGTGCTTGAGTTGTAAAGCGCTTTGATTGGAAGCTGAAAATAGAAAAGCGCTATATAAATGCATACCATTTACTGCGCTGAATTGTTGTGCAAGATTGTTGCTGAGACCAGAGTGGATCTTTTTTAGATACCATCAGAAGATGGAAAATGCTGCAGAAGATGGCTAATGTTTCACAAGTGAGCAATGTAGGCAAAACAGTTGATTTAAATCTCAATGAAATATTGGTTTTCATCTAAGTCAACAGTAATTCTTATCGAATGAAATCTCTCCTTTGCCTCACCTGATCTTATATCATTGCTGCATTCAAAAAGGATTCCAACTCAGATTTTTTACTCAGCTGCACGCCCATGGATTGTGATGAAGCGATGCAATTACAAATTTCCTAATTTTAAATGTGGCCTTGGCAAAAAAGGGTGCTTTTGAATACTTTTTTACAAGGGGTGGGATTCATCAGAGGCCACATGACATGATACGACATTATTATGATTTTGAGATCACAATGCAGTATTATTGGGATTTTAAATGTTTTGCAATATATAAGGTGCCATGATAACACATATTGTGACATATTGTGAATTATTAACTATTTTCAACCAGAACATCCCCAAAGGAAAACGTTGTCAGCATTATGAGGAGATTACGTTTCAGTCTGTTTATCTCACTTCGGTCATTTTGATTGCAAAAAAATAGCTAGTGGGTTGAAGCATAGTTAATTTGATTATTCTTTTAAGTGAAATTTCTATTTGCAATATTAATCGTTTATTTGATTTAAAAAAAAAAAAGATTCTTGACTAGACTCCATGTATCAATACAGTATTGCCACATATATATATATATATATATATATATATATACCTAAACTACAGGGGTTTAAGTGACCCTAGCAAACCTGTAAATTTGCTGTAAATATACTTTTTTTGTACTCCCTGTATTTTCTGTTGGTATGGAGACAGCCATCATAGAAAAGATGGTGTGGTGTGGGAAGGACAGCCATGACAGCTGAGACAAGTGGGTTTTTAACAAAAAACCCAAACAAAAACACAAGGTCAAGTCTGTGAATGAGGCAGACAAATCCCGTCTGAGCCGAGACGTATCTCATTCAGCAACTTTAAGCTCCTCCTCCCACCTGGTTACTGGCTCTTTCAGAAAAAAATAATAAATGAATAAATAAAAAAAAAAACAGCTGCAGGCAATCCTTTACCACCCAGTCGGTATGTAGAGGAGTGTTGGGTGATCATGCTAATCCTTGCCCTTTGGAAATGGATGCTGTATTCATACTAATACATTGCTTTCACATAGCAAAAATGCATTAAAATATAGCGATACTGAGCGACCCAAAGGCACAATTCACACCTTTTGTGCTACTTTAGATAAGCATGCACACAGTGTTTGTTGTGGAGTATTTTGGTTCACATAATTCTCACTCAAAACAACAATATTACCCCACAGGCCATTTTATATGATCTCAGTTAAATTGTCAGTCACAATGTGACTTCATATGAATATTTTGCTTCCTCTGGCCCAATAACTTATAGATCAGAATGAGCATTTCCGGAGCCAGGCAGCGCGATAATAGCTCCTTGTGGTATGATTAAAATTGGCAATTTAAATTATTGTGTGAGGTCTGATATTTTTATAATGCATGTTTTATTTATTCCTTGCACCGACATGCATATTCAGTGCTTGACACTGTAGATGTGATGGACCGCAGTTCTCAGGTTTTGTGTCACACCATGCTAAATATAATATTGCAATGCATGAAAAACATGTAAAACAAGCACAGCTGCCTTGTGCTTTGAGTAGGTGTCTTACCCAGTGCATCACTGTCTGCTCCTGCATTCCAAGCCGATGCACGCAGTACTTTTTAAAGCTTGTTTCAGAGGTGGATTACATTTCTGGGTCTTAATCCCCTGTCTTCGGCCCATGGTGTTGGCTGTATTTAGGATTTCACAAGGGAAATCGAGGAATGTTTTATTGAGCAGTCGCCGGCAGCTCTCTCCAGTCATGTAACACAATCGCTGATGTGTTGTGTATATCTCTTGTTTTAAACAGCTTAAGAAGGCATCCTGCTGGTTCATTTCTCCCTCAGGTTGTTTCACAGGAGAATATGTTGTGTTCCGTTGGTTGAAAGGGGGAACAAAGTGGGATTCATCGGCAATTTTATCACATTTACATTCTCTTGTAAAACAGGGCTTAGTTTCAGTTTTAGGGTTGGGAGAAGGGTAAGCCAGCTTGTGGCGCTCATCCATTATATACACTTGTGTATTCATCAGTATGGAGACAAATGTCAAATGTAAATAAGACGCAGCCATTTTATTCCCAAAAGAACATTCATATAAAACTCTGAATATAGTAACACCACCATTGTCGCCCTAGTTTTGGAATGATACTGTGTGGGCCTGTATACGTTCTCTGACATTGTTCTGTATTTATGCATTATATTGACTTAAAGCAAATTTATTTCAAGTCATTAAATGAGCAAGTGCAGATGTTATTTTCTGAATTGAATCCACGCAGAATGGGAAAATGGTCCTCTGCTGACCAATGTATTTGAACAATCCACGATTGAAATAATAAGGAATTGAAATTGATGTGCGTTTTGCTAGAATATGTCATGAAACAATGTAATATAGCAGTATTTTATCTTAAGCATACAAGTCTGTATGTATGCTTATTAAACATGGACTATATAAAAATATAATAATTATAGACGTAGACACCCACTGGTTTGTGAACTCCTGTTCTGAAGCCTTGAGTTTGGCATTTTTGCTTTCAATATCTTGTTTTTTTTTGGAAGTAAGTACCAGAAGAAGTAAGCACATTTGGATGCAAGGGTGGTGCTGACTCATAGGTTGTAGTTACACCTTGCAGACAGCTTGTCAATTTAAAACGCCTCGCTCTTCATTACTTGCAACTTTTATTCTTAATAAAATGTAAACAGGTGCGTTATATACCCTTGTACCATTGTAAGAAATGGGGAAATTAGAGATTAAACCGGTTTTTATACTAGGCTGTGAGCATGATTATTTCTGCTGTAAATCTGAACGTTTTTAACATGAGGGTCTATAGGGATTAACTGGCTCTTGGAGCCAGCCTCAAGTGGCCATTTGTGAAACTGAAGTTTTGCGGCACTTTTGCATTGGCCTCATTTTTGGCTCCAGAGGATATCACTTGGTGTTAAGGCTTTCACTTTATGTTTGATATTTGTTTGAAGGTTGGAAAACAAAAAAAGTCTTTAATGATCTGAATTACAGTGTGACTCTGTGACAAAATACCCTCCATCTCTTTTTGGAACTGGAGCTGAATCCCAGTTGTCTGACAAGTAATGTGTGGATACAGATTGAATTTGTCCCCAAAGATAGCGATGCATTTAAAAAAAATCATGACTGTTTGCTGATTAAAGCTGCAATGATTAGTTGATTAATCCATCAGTTGGCAACTATTTTAACTCCAAATTATTGATTGAGAAAGCAATAGCCAAGTATTTGCTGGTTCTTGAGTGTGAGAATGTGATGTTTTTTCTTTGTCTTAAAGAGATTTTTCACCTGTTGATCAGGTAAAATATACAATTTAAAGATGTTCAGCTCTTGGTGTTTACATGGGGCACATTTCACTGTTTTCTGACATTTTTTAAAATGTGCAATTCTCAAAGGAGTGCTACGATCTGCAAGGAAAGTCTCTTGTTATGGTCAGAGTAGTCGAGCAAGCACTACTGTTAGCTAGCTAACCTGCTGGCATGTTTACTGTTAGCTGTGTAAGCTATTGTTGCAGTGTTGTTTTATAGACCATACTGCTGGTTTTATAGGTTTTTGTATTAAGTTGTGTCCCTAACAATATAATTATTTACTGAAAATTATGTTTTTATGGTCCTCTCCAAGTTTCTGTACAACTGCAACTCATAAATTAAGTCATTTATTCTGAAGGGTTCTTAAAGGATTCTTAATGTGGTTTTTATATGTGGCAAGAGCTCCCTTGTTTCATGTCTTAATTTGGTTTGTTTCCCTCAAAATCATAATTACTGCTGAGAGAAGATTATTACATTCAAATAAGTGATCAGTTGTACAACATAGCTGAGGACTAGACTGCATGGTTTGCACTCAAACAAATGTGAATGACTTGCATGTGAGCGCTTACTAATTCGCATTTTTGAAAAGTGACAGCCCTTGTATGTGCCTGATTTTTTCATACAGGCAGAACACAATTACCATACAAGTAATTGCTCTTCCAAGAAAAGAAACATAGTATACCATTGCCTCGAAGCCATTATGATAACATTTCCATCAGCCGTCTTTGACTTTTAAAAATTCACATTCCACATAATGAACATATTCTTCAGTGCTACAGACAGAATGTTGATAGACCATAGTCATTCAGTCTTATGACAGAGTGCCGATAATGTTTCAGTGTGTAGTTCATTTGTCATGGTTGATGCACAATGGTCCCTTTCTCTGCAGTGCTGATAAGGGAGCTTGTCACTGGAAGGTGGATGCTTTGAATATGCGCGTCAGTTGAGGAATCTGTATTTAAAAGAATTAATTAATATAGGGCAATCTGTCCTCCATGCCAGACAAATGCCCTTGAGCGTCACCACCCTCCGATTGTTCCAGCAATGCAACGTATTGGACAGCAGTGCAAGTCTGTTCAAGCACTAAGCAGCTTTAATGAATCTCACTCTAGCAACTTTTCCAACTTGTTGTTGCCTTAAATAAGAATCCCTTGGAACATTTGCATGAGATGCAAAAATAGGCAGATTTCATCACCAGTTCAGTGTTTCTGCAGCCATTCTCCTGTAGCCTGTTGGTCACATTTTAGGTACTACATGTGAATCAAGACATGATATTGAGCTCTGCCAATCAGAGGTTATATAACCACACCATCCAGCCAAGAGCTCTGTCAATCAAAAGTGTTAACACAAGGCTGGATGCTGGCTCAGGGCTATTGCTGATCTTAAACTCTATTATTTATTCAAGACACTGAAATGTAAAATGCTAAAAAGGATCAAATTAATCCCCTAAAGTCAGACTTTTAAGAAATTACAACCAAGGTAACTGAATGACTCATTTGCATCCTTAAAGTCAAACTGACTCACTTTTTGTGTGAGGCAATATAAAATCCAATGATACTGCAGTTACACAGAACCATCTTGGTACATATCTGTAGAAAGGCACTTCGAGCTTCATGGTGGGGGGTCTCCCATGGAAGCAGTTGACTGAAAACAGAGGGCTGGAAATACTGGGAGAAAAGTTGATATAATGGAGTTGATACAATACATTTTCCCTTTCGTGTTGGATACAGACCATAGTTCTCCGTTCGAACAGTAGAGGCTAGCAAGCTAGGCTGACGAGTTTCCATTTAGAAAGCAAAAGCAAATTATTAATTTACCATGCTATTGTTTAAAGTTAATAATAAACTTTATCTATATAACACCTTTCATACAAAAAATGCAGCACAAAATGCTTTACAATAAAAATAGGCCAGCAAAGCAATTCAGCATAAAAATACAAGATATTTTTGGAGAAGTTATTTCAGCATCTGTCATTGTCATTGTCAGGTCCTGCACACTCTGCAGTGTTTGTCACATATTGTATAAAGTAGGGATTTTTACCTAGTTGGCTCATTGGCCACCTATTTCAGACGGGGATTTTGTGTGTTATGTTTTTCAAAATCCCTATTCCTACATGAAACTAGTCCCTCCTACCCAGACCTATCTCCATACTTCGTTTTCGCTCTGATGCATAAAACAAAAACGACCTCAGAGCCAGTCAATGTTTTAGCGTTTTTTTTTGTTTGTTTGTTTGTTTTACAGGGATTTCACCATTTTAATGCAAGGGCTCTCCTGCCAAATGTTCCACCAAAACAATTTCTCTACCAGTACTATTTCTAAAGGGCACCACCACTGCATCCTCAGTTCAGCACTGCCCAAGAAGATTTGGTTTAAAGAACTACAAATGATGATGAAGAGAGTTTTCCCCCTTAGTGCCTAGTCATGATGAGTTTCGCCAGAAAAGGGGTAGGCAACCTTTGGCTCTGTTGTTGTAGGCCTAAAGTGATGAAAACAAACAAGAGAAACAAAAACAAAAAAAGGTTTTCACATTTCATTAACTTAATCATGTGACATACCTCTACAGCCTGGCACCATTTGTCTATACCTTGCCAAACCTCAAGGGTGATGGCCAGTCTTGAAGTTTGCAAGCAATGCTAGCTATAGATGAAAATAGAAAATTTAATAATACGGGAACAGATCTATTGCTGTCATCGCCAATACTGCAAAGGTAATGTACCAAAAAATGATAAATTTCCCACTTCATAGAAGTCAGCTTGTAGTAGAACATATTAATGAATGCTTACCTATTAGTAATGTTGATAGGCTACTGTAGACTTAATGGGCTATGCTACTTACTTTATTAGACTCAAATATGTTTTGCAGATACAGACAGAAGAAAAAAAAGTCCTGTAACCTCAGCACAGTGTGTTATCAAGCCTCTCAACTGGCTGGCTTGTTAAACCAAGCTAACGTGCTGAAAATGTAACTAAACGAATATCTGAACTGAGGAGAAAGCTTCTTAGAGGGAATGACGTGTAATCACAGTCATCTTTACTCACATTGTCTCTTATTGTAGATAAAAGGTGTATACGCTATATACGGCATCAATCATCCAAAAAGCACTTGGGGATGGATGGACGACAGCTTAAAAGCTTTTGATAGCCCAATGTCTGGCTGTATACCACATCTCTTATTTTGAGCTTTAAGACCAGAGAAGCAGCACTCTAAAAAAAAAACAAAAGACTGGGAAATTGCAGCAGCTACACTTAAGGTGGGTAGGCGTCACGCACAAGACATAAAGGAGAAAGTGCTAGTAAGTAAAAAGGCAACCCTGAAGATCCCCAGATGAACTTAAATCAAACCCAAGGGTCCCAACGTCACTCTTTTATATCATAAAATCTGAATTTGTTAGCAACATCATTAACTTAGATTTCCCTATTAACATTCTCCTTTCAAAAATCTTTTTGGGAGCTGCTGTTTTTTTCCCCTTTAATGAGCAGTGCTGACAACATCTGGTCCGATGGCCATTTTCTCACACTCCTTTTGGGAGGGCCACTGTGGCAGCAGGTCTAAAGAGCAGGCCACATGTCCCCTTTCCCGGCTCCTCCTGGGGGAATTCTACCTGTCCTCGGGCCAGCCGAGGGACGTTGTAATCCCTGCAAAGTCCTGGGTTGGCTGTGGGTTCTTCCCCCGCTGGGACATGTCAACTACAAGCTCCTTGTGGGGCATAAAGGCATAACACGTCAACTGGCTGCCCCTGATCCAAAGCCGCGCTGACTCGCATCAGAGAACACCCTCAGATTTCTAAGTACCTCATGTAGACTCGAGTGTTTGTTATACAAACACGAGAGGCAGAGCAGCTCTGGAGGTAGAACATTCCTTACAATAAATACACTTTTTTTTTTACTTTAAAGTGGAAAAATAAAATGCTTCCCCCCTAGCATTTCCAAATAACATTTTTGTTTACTCCGCTGTCACAAACACAACCAGGTTGCCTGCCATTTTTTCCTCAAAGCCCTTGCAACTATCACACTTTACACAGTTACTTTAGTTGTTCCACTGTCCTCCATTTCCACTGCTGGGGGTACCACCTGCAAAGACCTTACACTGATACTCTTTGGTCACAGGGGGCAGCTACCAATAGTTACTAGGAAAAACAAAAGTACCATCCTCTTCCTGTTTTGACTGCACAATGGCCTTTGTTTTCCTGTGAGACAGTACTTGGTGGCAGACAATATGAAATACTGAAAATGAGGTTTGTTTGGAACCAGCCTAACATTGAAAATGTAATAATTCTGGAGTTTCCGCTCGGTAAATGCATACATTTTTTTTTCAAAATAAAACAAAAACGTAGATAAAATATTTCATTTTGAGATTTCCTTCTCTATGTTTAGCAAGCAATGGTTAGGCAGAAAAAAAAAATCATGATTTGAATTAAAATAAGCATTGTTGCTAATGTAATACTTGCACACTACATTGTTATTAAAATAAATAACGTTTGGTTTCACTCTGGAGATGAACAGCAATCTCCTGGGTATAAGTCCAGAGGTTGTTTGACCAGTCTACCTTCTCTCCCATCCGCCCTATGTAACCTTTCTCATTTTTCAAACTACAGCAGTTGCTTGGAGCATGAAAAATTGCCACCACCTGGTGCGTGTCATTATGCTCTAAAGGTTGCCCCAGTGCATTGGTATCCGACGCTAAGGGCCACTGATTAAGCACTGGTATTTGATGAGCTGAAAGTGGGACAGGGTTGTAGATTCACCCCAAAATTGCTCAGTATGATGGGGGTAGAAGAATTACGTGTTGCAAATATTATACATGAAATGGATGAGTGAAGCACAAGCCCATTTCCCAAATAGCAGCAATAACGCTTAGATTACCAACTGCACCAACTTTATGCCAGGCAATTAAAATACAATAAAAAATGACAAAATGAGACTGAGGGCTTTCTTGATATCCATTCTAACCTTAGCTGCAGTTAGAAAGTGGGTGGATGAATTATTGAAATTCTTCCTGGCATGTTGGGCTTTTAATAGGAAAGTTATATTAGTAACCTTTTAGCTACACTTGTGAAGGAGTCAAGGCTGCTTATATCGCCCCGACTCCTTCATAATATGTCTGATAATGTGTTTCTTCCCACCTATTTAAAGCTGATAATGAAACACTAATTTCTTAATCCCTGCTCTCTGCTACTGTGACTCCCTCTCTGACTTGGGTTGATGAACAACAAGGCGATGAACACAGAAGAAAAGCTGACAAACTATTGAGTTTGTTTCATTCCAAATGCCAATACCTATATTTGCAAGAGGAACAGCACAAGCAGATAGTGGTGTGCTATGGCAAACAGGGGACCTATGATCTGTCCATGCATCATTTTAAGTGACACATTGTTCAATAAAAGGTATTCCCTATCGGGAAATCAATATGGCCATTGAAAAAATAAAAACATTAACTTTGAGGTAAAAGGAAGAATTTATCCAAAATAATGGCTTGGTAAACAGAAACACCTGAGGTTCTTGGAGGGAAACAGACTTCTTTTTCAATTCCACTCTTTCTTTTTGCTTCACTCTTTCCTGTCTATTTTCTTTGCAATATGCTGGATAGCTGTAGGGTAGTATGAGGCTAGGTTTGTGAGGGTGTATTAATGAAAAAAGCACCTGCACCAAAAACCATTTATCAGATCACACTGTGGCCAGCCGACACGGGGAATGGAGTGTGCGTGCGCTGTGCGTGGGTGGATGTGTTTATGCGTCTTTGTGTGTGTGTATATGTGCGTTTCCGCTTAAGTGTTGCCTGTGTGACGCATTCATCACAGGGGACATAAATGAGCTGAACTCAAGCTGTGGAAGGGCACAAGGGGAAAAGAATAGGTGTCAACTGTGAACAAAACATGAGGAGATGGAGAAGGGGGGGAAGAAGTAAAGATGGGGAATAAAGAGGAAAAGGTACAATAAATGCTCAAACAGTCGCGACATGATAAAAACGCGCGCGTGTACTTAATGTGTCTGAAAGTGAGAGTGCTTAATGGGCCTTAGTCAGAGAGACGGCTGAGAACGCCTCATGCACCAGATTCAAGGAGCTGCCATCACCTTCTGCGTCACTTCGCTTGAAGGTCACTGTATCCGAGGATGCTGTTTCCCTGTGGCTTAGGTGCCTAAAGTGTGAAGAGTGAAATCGCCTTACAACTGCTAGATTATTATAGGTGCTTTTACGTTTCACACAAGCTCAAAACAATGTGTGCATGGTGGTTTGTTTTTTTTCCTTACCACAAAAACAGACAGGCAAAACAGTAAATACACTAAAAAATACTGTATATGAGAGTCACAGTTGTGTTTACATAATATTTCAGTCATGCTTTAGTTGCTACATGCACATTTTATACTGGGGGAGGGTGTGTTTTAGGAAAACAACATTTTGCAGAAACATTTAGCATCAGCATTTTGCAATTTGTCTCAGAGGTTAATTAACATTTTCTCATTATGTAGAAACACAAATGTATTTAATAAGGGTGGCATCACATTTTCTTTATAATGGACTTGCTCTTGCAAATCAGTCATATATAAACATCATCATCATCAACATATTCAGTTTTATCAACCTCAATCTTTTATCGTTAAATTAATTTAAATCAACCACATAGCCACGGTGGGCCTGAATTGTAAATAAACAATTCAGCCCTCTTGTGTGCTGACTAAAAAATGATTGTTTATCTGGTATTTACTGTGAATATGATGTTTCCTGCCATCACCTGCACCAAGTTATAAGGACTGACGGTGCTGTACACATGACATATACTTTTAAAACTTTGACAATTCATGTCAAATTTCAGAATGTGATTTCTTTTAACTTGATCTCTTGATTTGATTTGAATTAATTTGGTTATGTTTCTAAAGAAATAGCAACATACTCCTGATTAGAGTTAAATGTCATATTTGTTTTGTTTGAGCAGAAAAGATATGATTGAAACTCGCTGTGTGTCTGTAATAATTGTAAAATTAACTCCTAGTTCTTTCTTTTAATTATAAAGGAAAAGTGGCGAACAGGAGCAGCAAAGCGCTTCTGTTAATTTCGCTTGCTTGGTTTCACATAGTGAACTCATCAACTAACATTGGTGTAATTAGTTTAGTAAAAGCTGGTGTAGGCTTTCTGCAAGAGCAAAAAAAATGGTAGAATTAAAAAATCAAAATTATACACCCTCCCTCTGCAGCTCTCCCTCTCTGTCCTAAGCCCCTTCCACCAAATGACCACCTCTATGAGCTTTGTATATTAACCTCGTGTTTCCTATACATTGATGTAGTTAATCTTAATATCTCGGTTAATCTTTCATTGAAGAGCTCTCTGTTTATCAGAAGCTAGCTACCATGACCGGTGGCCCCCTGGTCAGGCTCTGAGGACAGGCTTTTGCTGGGGTAGATTGAGCAATGGGAATTAACAGATACCAATAGTGGCACCGGGCCTGATGGCAGCAGCAGAGTCAGCGAGTCAGATCGGCACTGGCTGAGTTTGAGTTGCTGCAGCTACTTACAGAGCTGCTTCTCGCTCCCTCCCGGCGAGGTCATCTATAGCAGTAGGTAATGAGGCGGAGGCTCTAATTAGTGTTAGCTACATAAACCTGAACTTGAAGCTATATCCATGAGCATTTGGCTCTGGTCACCTCTTTTTACACTCTTTTTTCGAGCCTTTCTTTTTTGATTTGCTTGCAGTCAATATCTGGAGTACCAACGTTTTCTGCAGGATTTGCTGCCATTGAATCAGGCTTTCACTATAGGAAGTAACTTGCTCGCACAAGGTGGTATTGGCTGTAGAGCAGTCGATAGTAATTCCCTCTCTCTGAAATGACCTGGGATTGGCCATGGCCACTATGACGGACTAGATTTAAGAGATGTCTAGTATTCTCTCAGTCCACTTGAATCACATGCGCATTTTTTCCCCCCCATGATGCCAAAATAAAACTGCTAACACCAACTTTAAGTATTTTTTACAGTATTTTTAAGGGCAACAGGAGAATTTTGTTTTTCTAAGTACAACCACCTTTTACTCTTTATAGGGTAGATAGCAGTGTTGCTGTCCCGCCAGCATTATACAGATAAGTGAATCTCAGACTGGACAAAACTTAAGCTCATCTCCTACATAGAGGTTGCATTCACCCTCTGATTGTTGGAGCCATGCTTGAAATATTTTGAATTATGTGTTAAAAAAGATCAATATATTTGGAAATATAGTAAACATCACAGAGTTATTCTGACATCCAGTTGCAATGAAAACACGATGATGATGATGACAATCTGTGATGCACAATATTAAATGCCGGCCATTTTAACTCTTCCCCTATCAACCATCTGAGCCATTACAGTTGGGATAGCCATTACTGACTATGAGCTCTATAATAGCACCGATAATTCTGCCACACAGCCCGCTATCCAAGCTGTTCATCCCACAGTGTTTCATTTACCCACTTTCAATAGCAGGCTAAACTGTGCTATCACTCAACTGCACTTCCCCCCAAAACAGACACTTGTGTGATTTCTTTGTCATTTAGTTGTCAAAGGAGATGATCTGACAGCAGAGTTTCAAAGTCATATAAGACTTTTAATCCTGTGCTGTAACACACTGAGCCCCTTGGGGCTACCCTTTTGTCCATTTGTTACAAAAATAAAAGTCCACCAATATCTTCTCATCACTTCTAATAAATTGCCTTTACGGTTTTGATAAAATCATCTTTCTGACAATCCCCAACTAACTTAAGTGGATCTATCGATCGTCTTTAAGTTAAGTGGAATTAAGTGCTTTCATTCCTATCTTACATCATAGCCTTGTCGGAGATGCGGTCTATCTCCAACATATTGCTGTAGCCTTATCTACTTTTAAGATGAAACGTCAGATGATCCTTTGGAGTTTGAAAAAAATGTAGTCCCAGCTCTTTTTCTATACATTTTAGCTGGCAGCGGTTCCAAACTCTTGGCACAGCCCAACTAATAACCACTTCACCTCAGGGTGCAGGGGTGCAGGCAAGCTTAAAAGAGGAAGAAAAAAACAATCATAAAAGAAGAGAGAAAAAAAAAAATTCACCTCACCTCCCGCCTGCTCATCACAGGAAGTGCAGCCTCAGCAGCCGCCTATGCAAAAGCGCTCTGATGATTATGCAGAGACCAAAGAGCGCTCGGAGCGCAAACAGCTGGCCCGGTCTCACCGAGGATCATGGAGAGTCTTCTGATCTTTGTAATATATTCTGTAATTACTGATATGTGTCGACACAGGGTGTGTGCGTGTGTGTGCGTGTGCGTGTGCGTGTGCGTGTGTGTTGGTGGGGAATGTGGCAGAAACTGAATTCAAAATGTGTCCTTGCCTGCATTCACATCTGACCCTGACGCATTTTGAAGTTACATGTATATAAAGAAACATGTAACATTGAATACCAGTTTTAAATAATAAAACACTATTTCAATACAAGTAAAGATGAGGAGTACTAAATGGTAATTTAGAATAAAAAAATAATCATTTTAAACAACTAAGGATTGGATCATTAAATACCTGTTTTAAATAATAAAACACTAGTTTAAAAGAAAAAAGAAGTATAAATTAGAGCATTAAATCACCAGTCTAAAACCAAGGGCCAGTTAAGAAGAAAAAAGTTTAAAACAAGTAAACATTAGAGCATTAAATGCCACTTTTGAATAACAAAACTGTAGTTAAAAACAGGTAAAATCAGAGTATTAAATATCACTTTAGAATAAAAATAAAACAGTTTAAATTAAGGAAACATTAATGCAGCAAATACCAGTTTAAAACAAGTAAAGACTGAAGTACATACTACCGATTTAAAATAAAAGACAGCAGTTTAAAATAAGCATGATTAGAATAATACATACTCGTTTAGACTAATAAAAACAATTTAAAACAAGTAAAGATTAGAGCACCCAATACCAGTTTAGAATAACATAACAGACCACCAAATTAAAACAAGTAAAGATCAGAGCATTGAATATCAGTTTATAATAATAGAAAAACAGTTTAAAACAAGTTTAGAGCATTAAATTCCATTTCTATGCTTGGACAACACTTTTATTTTATATTTGCATGAAAAGAACGTGAGGGAGCAAGTTAAGTAGCACTTCAGGTCCTCAGAGAGAGGAATAAACAATTGTCTCCAAAAGCAGCAAGTGAGCACCTCCAGAAAAAAAAGCAGATAATTTGTGAAAATAGCAGCTTGTTTAAACCATCATTTAGTGCTCTTCCTCTTTGCGAGCACATTTTACCTGAAGAAGCAGCTTCTCCACTTGAGTTAAGCATTCCAGCTCTGTGCATAAACATGCTGCCCTCGGGCTCCCTGTGAATAATTCGCTCCTCCCCACCAATCCCGCCGTGTAAAGTTCAACCACTGCTACAGTTTTCTAATAGTCAACAGCAGATGTTGAGGTTTAGAGGTTTCGGAATAGGTAATCACACCCTCTGGTTAATATCATTAGCATCTCTCATTTCATCCCACATGTTTCGACAATTTGCCAGTTTCTGACATCTGGGCTGATGGTGTGGGGAGCAACATCTTAACCCATACTGTGGTCATGCAGGTAATGACTGCCCACTCTATGTACAACATCTGGCTGGGTGATTGGTTGACAGCAACCCTTTTTGCCCATCATGCTTTGCACTGGACTAAGTAGTTGTTGTAGCCTTCGCATTGTTGTTTGTGCTGATAATTGCCAGTTTGTTCTTACTTATGTTCTAACTCTCTTGACCCCAGCTGGTGTGAGTTTTTCCTCTGTGTTAAATGCCATGAAGGGTTAACACATAGGCGAGAGCCTGCTTCACAGCTCCTGTCCACACTGTTATTCTTGGTAGTGCTGTTACTTATGTTTGGGGTCAGTCCTCTGCCAAGTCCACTCAACACCAGCAAAGCCATGAGGCAGATCAAAATATACAGTATTAACAGTGCTTTACAGCTGCAGTCTTTAACTTTATACCATTGATAATAGCTATAAGCTGACATATAAATATATTGGAGAGAGACTACAGTATTCCCTTCTAAAATATAGTGGAGTAGAAGTAAAAATTGGCATAAAAAGAGAGGACTTCAGTAAAGTACAAATACTCAAGTACAGTACCTACTAAAAACAATGCTGATGGTCATGGATTGTGATGAGCGTATTGTCATATTGACAAGGTCTATATAGAGCTGCAGCAATGTGCATCTTCCGCATTATCTTCCAATCTGTGCTTTCACCCCTTGAAACCTGGATTGTCATCAGTTTTCTTCTGCTGCATTGAGATGTCTTTTACAACCTTCAAACCTAAGCAAATTAGCTTGATTTCTTTTGGAAAATGTGAGGAAAAAGGCAATGAGCAGCTTGGCAGAAAATGTCCTGCAAACTGCAAGAAATTCATGAAAGACGACAAGAAGCTGACCTGAAAATTTTAAGGAAAAATATCAAGAAAACAATATGTATAATTATCATAACTATATAGTGAAAATTAGGTTACAGAAAAAATGTATACTCTATTTTCCCAAGTTTTTAGGAATTGGTTGTTTTTTTTGTGCTCATTTTCAGGTAATTTTCTTGTTCTGATAGATCAATCACAAAGTCAGCTACACACCTCAGCATCTGACTGTATTCATGGAAAACCTTCCTCAACAATCAGCTTCTTTATAGAAGCAATGGTGTCTCATGTGAATACAAAACAGTAATAGTTCTGTGCTTCTCACTTATATAAAATGAGCCGGGCTCGGTTGGGAGAAGGTAATGTTCAGGGCACCAATCAGGATTTAGCAATATCTAAACCAGCTCAAGATGACAGTTGTGTGGTTGTCTGAGTTTATGTTGTGAGACTGCTGTCAATCAACCTTCTGAGGTTTGTGAGCAACATACACAGCGTGTGTGAAAACACGTTTAAGTGTGTGTTCGATGGTCAAAAATAAAAATGAGAGGATACGTCACCTCAGGACGAGCACACCTTTAGCTTGAATTTGTTCTTCATTCAATGTTGTCAATCACACAGCAGAAATTATTCCCGTCGAGTTCACAAACGGTAGTGACGGTAAGAGAGCGTGTAGATAAAAATGACAGTTTTTTATCGATCACCAGCCTCACAGAAACTAAAAAAACAACAGAGCAGGGAGAAACAGGTCAACAAGCAGCCTGAATAAATTTAACTTTATCATTCTTATTATATTTGCCCATATTTACATCTTAAGAGGTAACTTGTTGGCAATTTGCTGCCTCTTTTTACTGCTAATGTGTGCTGTAATGGACTGGAGTTTAAGTGTTCCATAGCCTTTTTTGTGCTTTGTAATTCTGTTTCACAGAGAGAGAATAGCTGGTGAATCATTTTATGACCTCTTAGTTGATGATAAAGATGAGGAAATTAAATCAATAGAAGAAAGAAGCTCACTTGTCTATTTTCTTCCACTATATCATCGCAAATTACACAGGCCATTGGGTCTGACTTTTTGTATCCCTCGTGTGCTACTTTCCACATACATATTTTATCATTTTGATCTTTTTAACTACAGAGATTTTGTAAGAATTTGACACAAGCCTAAAAACTTTGAAAACTTGCATAAAACACCATGATTTCTTACTACATTAGTGAAAAAATCCCAGTCTAGGTTTAATAAGTATTTCAGAGCCTTTTTTTTTAAACAGTATGCACAAGGGAAGTGGTTTGGCATAATATATGTCTGGTTCTGGGCTTGTGTTCATCAAGCATCCCAGAGAGGGAAATCTGTTGAAACTATTCTTGGACCACGGTTGTCACAACCATACGGCAGCCGGGAAAATGTGGTGAAATAAGCTTGTCAGTGTATTCCTTGGAGGTAATCGGAGTTGCTTGATAAAAATTGGCTCTTGTTTCAAACGTACACAAAATGTTGTACAACTGCCAACTACAGCCATGGCCGGAGGCATTAATGCTCACTATCTCCTTGACAGCATTTCTTCAAATTTGGCACAAACTTCCTTGAGGACTCAAGGATAATCTCATTAGATTTTGGTCAAAGGTCAACGTCAATGTGACCAACTTTGTCCCATTCTAATGAAAATGATACCTCAAGAAGGCCTCGAGGGAATTTCCTAAAATTTGGCACAAACGTCCACTTGGAGTTGATAATGCACTGATTAAATTTTGGAGATGAATGTCATGGTCACTCTGACTATGCGTCCATCTTATTTTTAGGAATGTGAAGTCTCAAGAAGACCTTGAGGGAATTTCCTCAAATTTGGCACAAGCCTCCACTTTGACTGGATGATGAACTGACTACATTGTGTGAGTTTAAAGGTCAAGGACACTATGTCCTCAGAAAACATGTTTTTGGCCATATCTCAAGAATTCATATGCTATTTTTGACAATAATTTAACAGAGGTGTTTGGGATGGATGATTATGGGATAATTTGAGATGGTGACATTTTTCATTCAAAAATTCAAAGGTCAACTTCACTTTGGGATAATGTTCTGCAAAAACAGAGACATCTCATCAGATAATGAAGTATAATCTTGGGTGTCCACCTTCAACTGCGCTGACTGTATAGATCTTCTGTGATACCGAGTTGAAGGTGTGCATTGTCAGCAGTCATGGCTACACATGTGTCTGGACAGACATAGATCTAAGCTGCAACTTTATTGGTTTGTGGAGACACACAGTCAAAAACAAAATCGAGCTGTTCATCAAGGCGTCTAACTTGTTATAGGCATAAACAAATGAAACCACATGTAGACAAAATTTTAAAAAAAGGTTCAAATATTTGTGCATGCCGGGATTCACTGCTTTTTCCTCTCTGATGTTTGAACAGCCCCACAGTAGAAACATAACTCGTAAAAATAAGTCCCGGCCATTGCTCTCTCTGTTATCGTTGTTTGTTTTTTATGGGTCCAAGAGCAGTTTTGCCTTGGTCAGGTGATAACAAACCAGGCAGGGGAGAGGATACATCTGTCTGCCGTTTGGCAATGTGGGTCTGGCGGTGAAACATTGAGTCAGCTAAAAGGTTTAAGCCCCGTCAGCACCCTGCAGTGCCTTTACGGTTTAATACAGAGAGCCGAGACAGGCTGACAGAGAGAGCTGCAGCTTCAACCATATAAAACACACTCAGTCAAGCACACACACACACACACACACACAGACATGTTGAAGGACCACTGTTGCTCTTTACATGCTATAGTACCTCAAATATTCACAACCACTGTTCACAGTTGTATTATAATAACCCTGCAGGGCTTAGAAGCAAGCTGTAGACTGGTAATCCGTCACAGTGATTTAGTGTATATTTTTTGACAAAAGTATATTTCTGTTGTTTACATTTTTGCTTGCAGTTGCAAGTAGACTGTTTTGGAAACTCTCCTTGTTGCTGTGTTCAAAGACTTGCCGACATCTGAGACTTTGGATGCAGCTGCTGAGCAGCACCGATTTCCCCTTATTATCTCAGCCATATTATAGCTGCCACATGCTGATATTGTAATGATAATCTAATGAATTGATTCAACTCAAACAATTTGGAAAGCTGCTGCATCTTGTTAATGCTGTTGTCGTCAAGGTTGTTTTGAAGTAAAACAACAACAGAAAGTGTAATTAAAGAATAAAACAAAGTATCCACATCCAAAACAGGGTCAAACTTGGTGCTGCAAGGGTTGAAATAGTCTGACTTTTACTTGCAAGTACAGGTCAAGCTCCAAAAACACTTGATCCTGCATTTCTAATTCAGCAGTTCTATAGTGATTTTTTAGTGACTTTGATGGACCCTGCAAAGCCCATGGTTCTGTCTGAACTCACATACTAATGTACTGCATAATACATGCTCAGATTGTGTGTTCTGCATACTACCTACTAAAATAGCAGTTTAGTATGCCATTACCAGCAGATCACTCACACTGAAGAATACTCAAACAGTATATCTTCTCTACATTTCATGACCACATCGATCACAACATTCCTGGTCTGAGCTACCAATGAATATTAATTATCACCTACTTGACACCTTGGCAAGACCAAACTGGTTGTTTTGTGAGAAGTCCCAGCTGTTTTTCCACAGGAGTTTTAGGCACTGAATATGATTGTTTTGTTGGGACCAGTCACAGTTTATCCCAGCAGCTGTTTTGCCCCCGTACGTAAGCGTTGTTCATTGACTCAACACTATTTGTTTTTTGCAGCTTTTTTCAAGGTTCAAGATTCATTTTATTGTCATTCTGTCCATGTTGACATACAAAAAGAACAAAACCAGCAGAGATTGTGGAAAACACGATGAAGGTGAAGTTTGTAATTTTCTGTGATTTGCACAAAGGTACATTTTCAGTATTTTTTTCTGGTTATAGGGAAGGCATTTTGGGGTAGATGTGTATGTCCAGTAATCTTAAGATAAAAGCATACAAATTTAGTATACATTCAGAAATTCTCACAAACACAAAATCCAAATATGTTTCATTTGGAAAGCACCGTATACTTTATTTGACATCATACATAGTATGAATAGTAAAAATAATTTGTCAGTTGCTAATTTTGAACAGAGCTCATGTCTTTCAAACTCCATGCCCCCACATTGTTACTTAGGATTTCTGTCAAAAATGTGCAAAGCAGATGGCATAGTAACACCTTGATGACATCACCAGGGTTTTTTTTTAGACTTCAGAAAGTCCCTCCAAATCCGCACAAGACATGATGCAACTGCTTTCACTGACTGAGTTGCACCCTGAGTGCCCCTTTAATCCACATTTACATAAACCCTGAACAGAGAAACTCAAACACTAATGCAGAGGCTCACACCGAAGAGATATATGCATTCTTTCTGAGTTAGAAATATTAACAAACATAAACATAAAAGCTTTTCCTTAAAAAAACCCCCGAAAAACAGGTTGATATGCAGTATTGCTATTTTGAGCATGCACTCTAAATTTCACACAGATCATATAGAAGCTTATTTTATGTTATTATGCGGTTATAGGTTAAAGTGAGTCATGCAAATATTGCACCATGTCTACCCGACCCCCCTCAGCAAGCACACTCACATTCACACACAACGTGATACCCCAGTTTTCCCCAACCATATGTCTGCATGAATTTGCAAGGAGCTTTCTGCCGGTGGCACAGTTTCAATAACAAGCCACAGGCCGTCCGCATGACGTATTCCCCCTCTCATCCCTTTATATTCTGTTGAGTTATGTGCTTACTCATCCCTTGTATCTTCGGTGGAGCTTGTGTTTTATGTTCAGCTGGAAATATGAGGAGAAATTCAAATGACTCAGCCAGCTGGTGCAGTTATTGTCATGGAGTCACAATGGCACAAGTTGAATCTCAGTTCATTTGGTTAATTTTATGCTGTTGCGACTCGTTTTGTCTCTCGCCACTCTAATGTGTGCTCACATTTGTGCAAACGGGGCATGGAGAAATCGCCTGCTTGAGGCACTGGTTTATCAGCTTTCCTGGTCTGTGATTGTGATTGCTAATGGATTCTCCAGTGGTCTGGCAACGATCAAACAGGCTTGGATGGAATTTGCACAAATACTATTAATGAGGTGTTACAAACGATTTCTTACTTCCAGTCTCGGAGCACCTCTATGCTGCACACGACTACTGATTAGTGGAGAAGATTGCCATTACACATCTGTAAAGTTACTTTTTCCTGAAGATGTGATTGACAAATTATCGGAACAGTTCCACATAGCCTCTCAATGAAAGCATCTCACCATCTCCGGTGAAATCACAGAGACCCATCACCTTGTTAAACCGTACAAAGGTAGACAGCATAGATGGCTACTCATGTGTTTCATGGGTGAAGAAGAGATTGGACTTGACAGGTACATGGGAAATTACATAGGGACCAGAGGTGCATGCTTAAGTGCGGTGGGTTTTGGCAACTCAGTGAATGTATTTCATTCTCATAAACGTGTCCGTGGAATTCAGTTTGTAAAGGAGAAAGACAGCGGCTTAGTGAGGTTGCACTTAGGTACTTGGCTTGGGTGGTATCTATTTTTTCATATCTTCACACTTTGCTGACATTCCTCCAGAGTACACAATAAATGTTACAAGTTCACTACATTCCATGAGCTCTTTTTTTAGTGCAATAAATAAAAAAATATTTTTGCTACACTTGTGTTCGATATTAAACCAAAAAATACAACTGTACAACTTTTGAATTGAAGCTTATCGTGTCTTTTTCATCAAAGACTAGTTTAATCACCTCCTATCAACTTGACTGACACAAAATAAAATTTGCCTTTTAGTTATTCTCTCCACTGTTTGAACTATCACTCTGGTTTGTCAAAATAAACCCTAAATTTACAATGTTAGATTTTAAAAATATGCTGTTTTTCTCCAACTAGCTCTCTATGCCATTGAGACCAGCTTTTCAATAGTCCTATAATGTCATCCCCACACTCAGTGCCATGCCACTGTTCTGAGGGCCCAAAATTCCAAAGCCCATCACTCCGAAAAATGTCCCACTAGACCGAAAAACCCATTTCTCCGACAGCCTGTTATCCCAAAAACAAACTGACACTCACTGTGGTTAGTTTCAGTTTCCCAGTGGTGTTTAAGCCATGGATCACAGGTGTTTTTTACCTTTACAGTGTTTGAGCCACCACCCTGACGTGTTTTTACCAACCCTTTGCAGCACTTCTCAGCAGCATTTGAGCTACTGATCCCAAGTGTTATTACCAACCTGCTTTTGTATTGACTTTTGTGCCACCAAAAGTCCTAACTAACACAGTATTGAGAAATGTTACATATGTTTCACAAAACATACAATGCAAAAAGAAATTGCAAGGAATGTGTGATTTTGGAGAAATGGGACCTTGTATGGTTAGGTGGTTGTTTTCGGGATAATGGGATGTTGGAAAAATTGGCTGTAGGATCCAATGGGACATTTTTCAGACTAGCATGGCTTGTGAATTGTGGGCTGTTGTTGATACTGCACAAGCATAATAGGCACAACATTGCTTTAAGCCAAATTCTTTGCTCACATTTAACATACTAACATACTAATGTTTAGCAGGTATATGTTTTCAGTGATAAACTAATCAATGTAAATGAGCATGTACTTAGATTTCTGACTTTTGAAAAGGACTGACTCTTGAGACATTGAGGACTCCTGAGATTGCATCCAAAGCTGAAAATGATTTTTCAGGCTAACAAAGGAGAGTGTCCTTGCTACTTACCCTAATATCTTTGTATTTGTAAAACCTTACCTTATATGAACAAGTTTTTGTTTTTTTGGTTTGGTTTTTTTTTGTGTGTCATGAAAAGGACTTCCTTTCATGTTGTCTCCATTTGATCTTTTGACTCAGCTGCATATTATAATTCTCATAGCACTCTATTTGCAAATGAGATAGATGCTGTGGCCCGAGCTTGTAATGGTTCATCAGAATAGCGCATTACAGTGTTTAAAGTGGCCTTTTAAAAGGTTAGTAAATGCATGTCAGTCCCTGCAGTTCTGTGTTGGAGCAGCTGCAACAGGCCAAGGGCGCAGGCTTATTTTGGCTGTCAAGATGTTTAAGTAGGTCTTAGTGAAAGGTTAAAGCCAGCGGGTCAAGACACACAGGCTGATGGATGTCTGCAGTCCGCAGAGGAAGACGCCATACAAGAGATAGGAGACACATGGACGGAGACGATGAATATGGAGGTCATGGTCGTTAATCTTACCTTTTGAGGAGCAAGGACCAGCATATACAGAGCTGGTCAAAACCAGGACAAGATAGAAGGTCAAGGCTGCTCACATTTGGGAAATACATGAAGTGTGAGAAAGAAAAGTTGTAGAGAAAAAGGGGACTGGGAAACAGGGATTGGACCAACTCAAATGTGAGTTGACAGTTTGTCAGCACAATAATTAGGCTACAATTTCCATAAATAGAAGCCTGAAATACCTCTAGGGGAAAAATACTCCATCACTCTAAGTGTAGTTCAGAACATTTGGCTTGTGACGAAGGGGAAAGGACGACAAAAAAATCCATTGTTGCCTTTTTAGTTCACGGCTTCAGTGACCTGTGGGTAAAAGTCAAAGCCAAGTTAATTTCTTTCGTGGCACTTTTGAGGTTAAGAGCTTTTCACAAGCTTCAAGTGTTTCCTGTTGTACTGCTGACCAGACAACATCACGGAGCACCACTGTTTGTGCTGTTGTTCCAATCAAACGTGATTGAATTTCATCGTCACGGTCATCAAGTTCCGTATTTGAGACAAAAATCACACACTGTTGTTTTTTTTTTTTCTTAGACCCCCAAATTCAATAGCCCTTTGAGTGTTCCAACCAAGTCCAATACCAAGAGGCAGATTGCTACCAACTGAAAATCTGCTCAAGCTGGCAGTAATGTCTTCCAAATTGGAAAACTGCACAGGGCAGTTAAAATCTGGGATGAAATTTGGTCAATAAATGAAAGATTAGTTTATCTGCAAGATTATGGGAAACCAATGTTTCCTAATGCTCCATGTCATGGATACTGAAACTACCCCAATGCTTTCTAAAGGGTCGGATACGTCAAACCCCCTAACTGAAAATTAATAATTAAAGAGTTACATATGAGGTATCAGACTGCCAGTGCACCAACCGTACGCTAACTGTAAACTAGCTAGAACTGAGTGCACAAACCATGGTTTTGTGTGTGTTGAGTTTAGCCTCTGAATGAACTCACGACTCAACAGAAAAAAACACTTCTCCTTGTCATTTCTATCTACTCTATTTCCTTTTTCTTCTGTACCTTTATGAAGCAGCTTCATAAAGCCCTGGAATGAATGTAAATTCTTTGCTCGAGCTGAAACGTTTTTCATTCGCACAAGTGCATATTTATGTCAGTTCATGCCCCCTGTGGGCAAGTTTGCTTATAATCCAATTTTTTGATTGTCTCTGTATGTTGTTGTGCCACCTCTAAAACTAGCTTCACATTTCAACTGAACGTACATTAAGAGGAAGCTCTGGCAGAGGATTATGGAAGTTCAAATAGCCTGTGCCATGCTAATGACAGGTTCTAGGTGTCACTTGCCTCTAGCCAATGCTATATTGCCACATAATTTAAAATATTTGTATCATAAAAAGACCAGGAACCTTCATGGAAAACCTACTGGAACACATAATTGAAAAACCAAAGCAAACAGGATTATTTTTTTTTCCATTCTGTACATCATGTTTCTGTCCTTGCACACTTGGTTAGAGTAAGAAAGCTGATGTGCCCTTTGCATGAACTTAATTATATGCAAACTTAAGGCTCTAAAGTCTCATCTCAAAGACATGTTTAGTTTCAGCAGTTTACACCAAAGAACATGGACATTTAAAAAAATAAACATGAGTTCTGCATCGCGTGATATAAGCCTTGATTTTGTAATTTTTCCCAGGTTTGGTGCATCAGTAGAGCTAGAGTGTTGGGCACAGTGACCACACCGATATAAACTGTGGGGATGGCAGCAAGCTAGAAGGTCTGACTTTATTTGAATGAACCCTTTAGAGGCTTGAAAAAGGTATTTTTCAGGGAAGGATTGCTGTCCAGAATGTGTCAAGTATCATTTGTTGTATCTGCTTTGCCACTAGATTGAATTGAGCAAAAAGGCAAATTGCTTAAAAAGTTTGGTGTTAAGGCTTTCTATCCAATAGTGAGCCTAGAATAAAAGCCTGCAAAAAGGTCTCATTCTAAAGTCTGAATACAGTATTACCAAGGAAAGTAGCACCAAATGGAGTTGTATGTTATGTTGTTCAACATGATTTCATGGGGAAAAATGAGCGTGGTAATCGGCAGAATAAACCTTTTTTACATCCTGTATTACAGGCATTGTACTATTGGACTTGTGACAAGCACACAGCATAGGGCTTTACTTTTCCTGCTCCCTTTCCTTGTTGGTAATATCAGACTGAATTGAATGTTCTGCCTTGCCAGTTCACACTCACACACTACTAAATATGATTTGCATTCTCATTTCACAGATGAAACTACAGCTCATGAAGAGAATAGACACAGACAGTGGAGGTTTTGAAGGTTCCCCTAGACTAGAGAGTCGTCACGGTGGCTTTGCTCCTCGTACTGTAAGTCCTCGTTATTACTTACCCGGTCTGGGTTATATGTATCCACTGCTTGCATCCACAGAAATCCCACAAGTAATGATGAAGCTAGTTTTAAAATTCAGGTGCACAGGTAAATCACTTTTCACCACCCCAACAATGATGTTCCCTGGCTGCGTTCGGCTTAGCATGAGGACAATGCGTTTGAATAGTGAAATAACTTTCTCAGTCAAGAGAAAAGAAACACATTTGACACTTGTGTTGCCAGACACAGTGAGGACGTTGTGATCGCGTCTAAATCCATAGCAACATGAGCGTGTGGGTTGATGTTTGATGGAGGCTCTTTGAGGTAGTGCAAACAGCTCATTTCTTAAAAAAAGAGTATGTTCTCTTTTAAGAAGCGCCACAAAGACTACAAAACCATCAGACATTTCTGTAACCAGAGAGAAAACTCAGAAAATAAAGGCCAACCACAATAAAATCTCTACATCAAATACTGTTTATGATTCATAAAGTCGGGGTAATGGACAGCTCAGGAGAGGGAATATTGGCTGTGTTATGTAAAAATGTTTTCTGGGTATTGCTTTGTGGATTTTGCTTGGTATTTACCTTCAGAGAGATCCACAGGAGCAATTTGGTTCTTCTTGGTGCCTCTTTGTGGGTACTTGTTGGCACAAATGTCTAGTCTGCTTGGTGTATATGCTGTTTATGTGTGCGGAAATGCCAGCACACTACTTCATTGGTAGTCTTAATGATTATATAGCTAATGTAGATGGTATACCTTTGAGGTACTTTACTTTGGTATTTCCACTTGATGCTACTTTAAACTAAAGAGGAAAATGTTGATCCCATCTACATTTATCGGAAAGCTACTGGTACTACTTATTTTCCAAATTTTATATTCATCGTATAATATAAGATACATGGTTTAATAACAAGCCAGTGCTTTCATACCATTTTTTGGCTTGTGACCATATCCAAAAAAGCAGTGTCTTTGTCGAAGGTTTTTGTTAGCAGTTGCACCAGAGTTTACCTTTGCATGGCAGGATACTCGTGATGTCACGAGAGAACTGCAGGATCACAAGATCTCACAAATAATCCACCTTGTCAGGCTTCAAGTAATGTGTTTGTGTCTACACCAGGCCCCCAGGAAGTGTGCAAGACTCCAAAACTAATTTGACATAGTGGACAAACCATGTCAATACTTCAGGGTTCATCATGTGATTGCATTTGGCCAAAAAAGACTTTTTTCCCACACAGACTTACTTTTTTTTTTTTTAAGCATCACAGCATGCGTGAACTGACTCATTTCACTATCAAAACTTTGCCACTCTGCTGGCAGAAGTCTTGAGTGTGCTCTGTGGGCCAGATGATGCTTAACATATCAGTGAATGCTCACCGCGGAAGTCAATCTTTTTTGGCTTTATGCATCACAAACAACTATCATAGGAATAAATACAGGTGTTGTAGTGGGGGAAAATGTGGGACTGATTGCCCAGGACCACAATTAGAGGGAGCGGTCCCTCAAAAGCCTGTGTTGATGCTGCAGCTCCTGCTGTGAGCTTAGGTGTGAATGTGGGGGAAGGGTGGAGCAGGTCCTCCAGACTCCATATGCATAGGACCCAGAATTTGGTACTATGCCTGCACTGATGCGTCAGAAAATGATATATTGTAAAAGTTTGAGCTACAGGTGCATTTTTTCTACTTTAGCTTTTGAGACTCTAAGTGCATTTTGCTGATAACGTATCTGCACTTAAGCTTATGTAAGATTTTTAAACATTTTCTTGTAATTGAAATATTTTAGATATTTTTTTTTTTTACATTTTTGGTACTTTCACTAACTTAAAGGAAAGGATGTGACTATTACTTCTACCACTTGATAATTATAATAACCGCTGATACCTGAGATTTGACACTTGAGGTATAAATGAAGTCCGGTACCTTAACTTGTATATCTATGGTTCCGAGTCCTGAGATCCGATGTCCAGTTTTGTGATACATTTAGCTTGATTTTCACTGTAGTCATTTTTTCCTGTGTGAGCTCTGGCACTGACCACTTTATATTACAGCTCAGTTTAATCTCTATCACCAGCACAATCCTGTATAAATGTAGCATTAGTCTTGTCACTACCATCTGCAGTAGGCACCGAGGGGAGAGATAAAAAAACAAACCTCAGCTGTGATGTTGAAATTTCCATAGAAATGTGGCCACTTTCATTGCTTTATTTACATATAATAAACTTTTGGGACGAGTGTGAAATAATTGAACATGAAAACATGACGCTAGCAGCTAAAAATGTACATTTCAAATTAATTACTTCATAAAGTATGCTAAAAACTTACATTATATCCTTTATAGGACTTTGTACATGACTATTGAGATTAATAGTTCTAGTTGAATTGCAATCTTTCCATTTTCATTACATCAATTGTCAAAAACAATGGCAAACATGTTAATTAAATGGCCAAAGGTCATTTGTTTTCTCTTTTCTCACCTTCACACAATATTGTTTTACTTTGTTTTTTCTTTCCAAGAAATCAGTGTGCCAATGGTACATTTTTCAGAGAGACAGAGTTAAGAGAGAGCGGAGCAAGGGAACGAGCCGGGAATTGAGAGGCAGAGGGATGGGGAGGGAAAGCAAGGCTAAGAACAGCATGTGTTGTATCTCCCCAGCCGATATGTGGTGAGAGCTACACAGAAGCCGGCGCTAAGCTCCCTGAGAATGCTGCCATCACCCACTGGGGAAGTGGAGTAATTACAGAGAGCTTTTGTCCCCATTTGCCTACAGTAATAAGCCTAAAAGCCTGGCAGCTCAGGCACTTGATAATGAAGATTCACTCAGTGTAGTTAGAGCTGGTTATCTTCTGTGGTTTACATTACAGGCTTGTAGCTTTGAACGCACTTGCCCCGGTGTTTTGTCACCTTGTGTTGACATGTGGAGTGGAGTTCAGGCCTTTGCTTTCAGACTGCAGATGTGGCTGTTGCTGTATCCTTGTAGTGTGTGTGTATCGTGGTGCGAAGATTCAGGAGCGTCCATCTGGCAGTGTCAGGAGTACACCTGGAAGATATAAAGTACTCATCTGTGGAACAATTCCCTCTTTGTATGCAAATAATAGCGGCTGTATCTGTATATATATTTTTCTGTTCTTCTGTCCTTGGCTGAGAAACTTCTTGCGCTTTACTTGCTTTGTTAGGGCACGATGTCTTAGAATCAGCTTGTAGTAATAGATACCATATGTATAGACGGAATATAATGTGTAACTATGTCTTTGTAATGACATTCTGATAAGACAGCTGAATATATATCAAACAATGAGGTGAGACAAAGTAACCAGCCAGGCACTCAATGCTCTGCTATCTTCCCTGACGAAGAGCGATAAAAAAAGAAAAAAAGCTTCAATCACACCTCAGTGACATTCACTCATTTGTATCAGATAGCTTGGTGGTGTCAGGACAACTCACAGGGCTAGCTAGTGATCTGCTATAGCTGCCAAGATAACCCTTAACCCAACCACTTCTCATTTCCAGGCTATAGCAGAGCATTGTCACACTTCTCAGTGTCTCATAGCAACACACCAGCTACCCTTTAGTGTCTCTATTGACACGCAGCTGAAACACTTTGTAACATGCAGTTAATGTTTATAACGATTGTGGTTAGGTTTAGACAGCAAAACTACTTGGTTAGGTTTCGAAAAAAGATCATGCTTTGGGTTAATATATATTTTTTGATACACAGATAACAAAAAATGATGTAAATATGTCTCATGAGTGAGTAGTGAGTACCTGCCTAAATTGTAGGGCTGCCCTTTGAAAGTCACAGATTCAAATCTTTCTTTGTTTTTTACTTTCTAGTTAGTATGCTGCGCTTTGTGCTTTTGGGGGATTATTTGGTCCCCAGATTTTTGCTGTGGAGTGAGTGCTCTTGACTTTCACGCTGCTCTTGGTTACAAGCAACTGTGTGAGTGATGCAGTGACACAGAGGAGGAAAAGACTCTTTACCTTTGGCTCTGAGATAACATTATCTTCTCTCTTCTACATACAAGTGGTGAAATTAACGCTGACAGCAACTTAATACAGTACTATACAGTCTCTGCTTTTGCTTTGCCTATACGCCGTTAGCTTGTTTACATGAATCCAGCTGTCACACTGAATGTCCTGCTGGACCTGTTCAAACTTTAAAACTTTATTTTGAATAAAAACAAACTTTTGAATATTCATGTTGAATGGCTAAATCACTATTTCTGAGTCATGCAACCTACTAAATTGCCTAACGCTACATCAGAACAACACTAACTCTTGATTTCACAAGAAAACAAACTGTGGTCTCTTGGGTGAAAGTCCGGCTTTATTTGACCCTCCTACCTTACATGGACTTTATAGCTCTTAATGCTACCTCACATGCTCTCAGCATCTAGTATTGCCACGGATGAGTTTACATTGGAGTTAGTTGAAAGTTCTGTGTGTCTCATAAAGATATTAAACGGTTCCTTTGGCTTTAATATCACAATATTTTAATATCACAATATTAATTCGTGTAAAGGCTATATACAGCAGTAACATAAATATATTTAAAAAAAAAAAAAAAAGAAAAAAAAGTAGTAGTATATATATATATATATATATACATATATATATATACTATTACAATAATATAGCAAGTATGTACAATACAAGTGTTTTGGAATTACAAAGCTGCACTGTTTCTACACCATTGGATGTGCAATATGTGATCACAATATATATAAAATGTGTGATGATGATGGTCAAAGATGTCAGCTGCTGTAGTGTATAGTGACATAATAGTAATGCAGAGTGGTTGCAATACAGTGAACTGGTCATCGTTATTTCACTTGGACTACTACTGTGTCCATACAACCGCAATTTACAGTCATCAGTCTTAAATAAAGGCAACTCATAACTGACAGCAGAGCAAGAATACAGCTGGTCAAAATGAGGCTGCTATCTTATGATCTTCAAATGTGGCGTGTGTGTAAAGTTTACTTTATAGCTTTCTTAGCTCAGTTTTAGCAGCGCCACAGTAATAAGAAAACAGTAACATCACGCCATCTGAAAAGTTTATCACGAACTGTAAGCCTGCAGTTTGTTTTTTCAGAGTTCAGCATTAAACTGCATCTTTTTACTTTTCAAGAGCTGTCTCCAGTGTTAGAAAGCCACACCAATGTTTACTCTATTTGTGCTTCTTCTTACATTGCTTCTTTTCTTTGCTGTGGAATGCTCCTCCTTTCAGGGAGCTGCTTGTTATGGGGATAACGGTCGTCACTGAGATTGTAACATCTTCCCTGGTGGAGCAGTGGATATCTCTGCAGTACAATACATAGGCATCTTGGACATACTGTCAAAGGTTTAACTTCTTCACACTCTATTGATATGGTTAGTTTATATTTTGGATGCTTTAAACTAAAATTGTGCCCAGACCTTACATGTAAGCCTGCGTGAGAGGAACAGAAAGAAATGTTGCGTCATAACCGATTGGTACATACATCCTGTAGCTGTCACACAGTAATCTGGGTTGGAACCATCCTCCAACAGAGTCAAAACCTCAGCCAAAAGGTTGCATGCAAAATCAATATCTGAATATTTGCAAAAGGCCAGAATCCCAATTGATCCAACGATCTGAAACACTTCCCAAAAGGCAAGGTCAAGGGGGGGTGGGGGGGATTGAACATACTGTCAACCTTGAATGTGTCTTGTGAAAATAATGTTTTGGAAGCGAAGATCTTTGATGTAGTGATTCACCGCATCCCTTCTGCAGCGGTGATTAAGAGAGTCTGCTTTTAAAGCTTCTTCTGAAACCAGCACACTGATCAAATGTTTAGCACTTGTTGTTTGAAGGTGAAAAGGAACCTGCAGGGCATTCTGGAGCACGCGTGGGCGTTCACAGGTAAAAGCTGAGGCATTAACGTGTGTCAATCAACTCAGCGCTGTGTGATACACAAGATCAGACATTAACCAAGAAAAAATGTGACCTTAGCAGTGACTCAGAAATGCAAAGAGAAGCTGTTTGTCAATACATGGTAGGCAATGTGTTCTGAGGTGCTCTTTCACAAAGCGCTCTTGTCTCTGCACTGCACAGGAAGCCCTTTTCAATGCGATCACATAAAACCTACCCTTAGGCACACATCATTTAGAGCATCGAGTTTAGACGGTGAGACAAGGTGTTAGGGTCAGCGGGAGAAGTGTGAGATTTCAGGGGGCGCTGTGCTCAAATGACGTGTTTCAGACTCATTATTTATCTCAACATGTGCTTTCACCGGTGAACTCTGCACTCCCTCTGAGTCATGTGACACTGCTGTGCACGGCTGCAGCAAATGTATGTAAATAATGATGATCATTCAACCTAGTGAGCGTATGAGCGGATTGTGGGGGCGGCATAATTACTTGTATTGTAATTAGTCCTGTTTTTTTTTGTTTTTTTTGCATTAGATGGGAAATGTTTGATTGCAGGTGTTTTAATTATGCGAATGATCAGTGTAAGATATACATCGATAGCCAGCATGTTTCAACCAAAACATAATTAACTTTGTTAAAGTCTTATGATCTTGGTTATATATTGAAAAATGAAAAGTGACCTGGAGCACCTGACAAAAAAAGATTACTTCATTAACACTTTACCCAAATTATTTAAGTCATATTGTGGAGTTTTGACCACTTAGCTGCACCAGCCAACTATATTTCCAGGCAGAAGAAAGAGTGCATTACCTCATGTTCAAGAAGTTTGTGCTTGTGACAGCACAAAATGTCAACATTAATGGCTTCCTCCTCGGTTGGTGGATGTAGTTCAGTAAAAGCAAAACAGTCTACTTTCTAAACAACAAAAAAATAAAAATAATGCAAAAACATCAGCACCTTTTTTTAAAATTTCTTTTTAAAATTATGATAGCTAATGAAATCATATGCAACAAACGCACTACATTGAGTGAGGGGAATAAGCTTTTCTTCAACAGCTAAATGTATTTTTAAGTAGCACTTCCTAAATTTTTTAGCATAAACAGAAGATGTTATGTCAGAATATGGCCTTTGTGTCATAGTTTGTAGTTTGGCCTGCAGCTCGCATGTTAAGTGGTTAGAGGAGAGGACTTGAAATCCTAAACTGCAGAGGAAGAAAAGTTCAATTATCAATCCATTTCATTAGGTTATGGTAACTAGAGTTTTGCTTTAAATCAATTAAGGCAGAAATTTCAATTTATGTTACACACAGTATTAGGTTGATGTAATTATCAGCATTTTTATGTCAACACAATTCATCAAAATAATGTTTGCAACTTAAAAGGTTTTTCCAAATCAACAAATCAGATTGTTTTATCCTGCTACCACACATCTAATTAGGTGGTGGTGATAGGGCCCCTGAATTGATTTTTAGAGTAGTGAAACTGCTCACAGCAAAGTGAGTGGATTGTCTTGAGTAATAAGGTCATGATTTCTGGAAAGAGTCATTGCTGTTGTGTTTTTCAATTCCCAACACTCGGCAACTTTCACCAAAAACAATGTAGACTGATAAGTAGCACCACGGATAAAAGAACAAATTTGTGTTTTTGATTTCAGGGTGAACTATCCCTTTAAGTTTCACGCTATAACAATATATTACAGTGATTACAGAGTGGCAGTTAAATATAAAAGCAATAATTCATGTGTATTATAATATTGCAATAACTTATGCGATAATAGGTGAAGTTTTGAAAGTGAAATTCTTCCTCATTCCTGCTTAATAAGGGCACAACATCCATGATTTGCAAAAACATTTTAAAATGTAGACTGGTCAGACCATAGCACACTTTACCACTTTGTGTCAGTCCATCTCAGATGTGCCCAAGCCCAGAGAAGCTGGCAGTGTGTCTGGATGTTGTTAATAGATGACATTCTTTGTGCTTGAGTCTTAACTAAAGTCTTAACTTGCATTTGCAGATGAAGTGATGAACTGTGTTTACCAAAAACGGTATTCCAGAAGAGGTCCGGAGCCCATGTAGTGATGTCTTTATGTAATTGTGTTTGTTTTAAATGCAGTGCCGCTTAAAAACTCTGCCTGGAAGTAGGAACACAGGTTTTCCAAAACTGGACGATTCTGTTCCAGATAATAAAAAAAATCGGAATAACTTTTTTCGATTTTTTAAAATTTTTATCCCTTTTTTGAAAATGAATTTAAGCACAATGGATTTTTGCATGTTTTCCATTGACTCAGAATTCAGTGCGAGATGATGTTAAATGCTTCTTTGGTATTTTAAGTAACGGTGGCATCTTTAAATGACTCTCCCTCATCACTTCACACACCTCAGTGCTCATATGTAATCATGCGCCATGAAAGTTTATTAATAGCCACACTTAGGTCCCTCACATGTATTATTAAAAATAATGTTGTCTTGCTCTCCTAAATGATTGCACCCGTGCTCAAAAGCAATCTCCCTCATATTGGGGAGAGTACCATTACTTTCTCCTCCAAATTGTATTTGTTTCATACTAAGAACTTACGCTGGCTGAGTTCAGGCGACATTGGCAGGAGACCTCTGCGGTGTCTGCCAATCCTTTCCTTTTCCCCAAGCCTGCAGTGGCATTTAGTCATCACCAAGAGTGCCTTGTTGTTAGCACTTAGTCTAAGCACATTTTACCTGCTTATCTTATTACCCAGGTGTCAGCTGGAAAGCATGTTGGTAATTGAGGGGGGTAACCTGCCAGTTGAGGTGTTCCTCATTCATTTAGTTAATTGCATTGTTCTCATTGGATGGGGGAGTCCCTATGAAGAAGAGAACATGACAGGACTTTAATCAGAACTCAATACAAAACATGTAGCTGGTGTGAAAGAGAAGTGTGATTACAAATGAAGCAAGCTGTCATATTAAAGGATTAATTAGAAAGAAGAATTAGACTAAAACTATCATTTTGTCAGGTGCTCCTTGCCTTTTATACAGAAATCACTTTTTTCTTCCTCATTGTGTTTTCCTTTCATCATCAAGTGTCTCATCTGACATTTAAATCAATAATGGACAGTTGTATTTAGTCTAAATTACTGATACTTTGAAATTTTGGGGGGTGTGAGTCAGAGTGATTAGCTGGTGACAGACTGACCTTTTTAACAGTTGAAAATGTTGTTAGGCAGATGTGCTTTTGCAAAGTCGGGTGAAATGGGGGAGTTTCTATGCAGGAGAATAGTAAGAAATAGAGGCAGACATTTAGCATATGGAAACATCAGCTACATATTTGGGCTTTTGAGAGCTTTGTTGTGCAGCACTTAGATTTTAGATCTCATCCTTTATATGTGCAACCCATTAGATGCACCCAATCCCCTCTTAAATGTTTGCTTCTTCTCACTTCTTCTGAACTGTCTTCCTCTTTGAGGGGGTAGTGCCAGTGAATTTCCTGTCCATCCATTCACTCATCCATTCATTTTCATCCGCTCTTCCTGGGGGATCCAGGAAGAGCCCCCATATATATATATATATATATATATATATATATATATATACATAATCCCTCCAGCGTGTTCAGGGGTCTACCCCGGGGTTTACAGTTGAGGTGCCAGGAAAGCCTCTAATTAGAGGCACCCAGGAGGCAACCTGGTCAGATGCCTGAACCACCTCAGCTGGCCCATTTCGAAGGAGCAGTGGCTCTACTCCAAGCTTCCTCTGTAGGTTTGAGCTCCTCATGATATCTCTAATGCAGAGCACAGCCATCCTGTGGAGGAAACTCATTTCCACTGCTTGTCTCAATTATCTCTTTCTTGTGGTTGCTACCAAAAGCTTGTCATCACTGGTGAAGGCAAAACATAGATGAACTGGTAAATGGAGGGCTCTTTCTTTGGTGCCTGCATTATATTATATATAATATAATAGGTATTGCTGCGGATGGGTTTACATTGGAGTAAGATGAAGGCCCTGTGCATCTCATAGAGATGATTAAGTGTGCCTTTGGCATTAATATCACACACTAATGGGTTTGACAAAGACTTAATAATTGATTTATTATTGGGAACTTATTGTTGTGCCTGTTTACTGTTACCATAAAGCGTGAGATCCAGAAAAACTGAATTTTCTACTAGCACTTAGCCATTGATTTTTTTTTCTTCAGGATTGAAGGTTCATAAAGAAGTGTAGAAGCTAGAGTCTAACAGAAGAGGAATGTGTGCAGTCAAACCAGAAAATCAATGTAATGATGTAATATATGGCAGAGAAATTAACTTTGTGTAAGTTAAAAAGTTGCACTGAAGTTTCCCTGTAATTCTTTGGAGAGCATGTGTGGAGGGTTTCCCAAGAATTGTACTCAAAAGCATCAGTGAAGTCTCTGATTTTATGAGCAGAGGATTGTTCAAACTGAACAGCGATCAAAGATTGCAGAGGGTTTTTTTTTTAAGCAACACATTTTTTTTTTCTCTTGCTTTCCAAACAGCTGCCCTGTTTGTCACTATTTTAACATTTTACCTGATGGTTTAAAAATGTGATGGGCCTCCTTTTGACCGCTACAGGTTGCACCCAAACCAAAGTATTCTCCTTGATCCAAATGTCAGCTAGTCAGTGCATGTATGGGAGTACAAATAGCAGACACTATGGGGCTCCAAATGACAGGGGGAGAAGTCAACCAGGAGTCAGCAGGTCACCGAATGAAACAACAAACGAGATGACAGAGATGCACTCACAACAAGAGGACAAGGGGAGAAAAAGAGAGCGTAGGAGAGGGAGGGGGAAGAAGTAGGGGTTGGAACAGAGCGGTGAAGTGCACACACACGGAGAAAACACGATGCTTGCCTGCGTCACGGTGTGATGGACGGTGCCCACCGACTAATAAATCAGAGACGGTGAAAAGGCAGGATGCTGAGAAGGGTATTCGGAGCGACGCTGCCCTGCGCTCTGGGTTGCCGAGAGAGGAGAGACGTGTCAGGAATGTAGGAGCAGATGCTCGCACACAGAGAAAGAGAGACGAGCCTGGCCTAATTTAGCCCGCCTGATGAAAAATGGACAGGAAAGTGCTTACTTGGCTCGTCCTTTCCTCCACTCCGACGCTGCTCCTCCTCATTTCCTCCTCCTGCTCTCCCCAAACCTTTGCCTCCCCCCTTTATACCCTCCATGCCCTTTCCACTCCCCCTGTCTCTCCTTGATTCCCACACTTTGATCTCTCTTGTCTCTGCACAAATACAGACATCCCTGCCCTGTCTTGAGCCAGACACCACTCCAGACAACCTTCCCACATTTGAACTGGTATTTATAAAAACACAATTCAGAGATAGAAGCTAATATTTTTAAGCACTGGCCCCACTGATTACCAAGACCCTAAATTAAGAAATTTTACTTTTATTTACTGTAAATTTGTGTTGTCACATTAAACTGCAGTAAACTGATAAATGCTGTGTTTAGCTTCATTAGCTGTTAGCCAGGACAGTCCATAATAATGGACGACACATCTTCACACACTCCCACTCTGCAAAAGCAAAGCTAAAATAACTGGGATATGTATCTTGCACTGGTAACTTGGGTTGAGCATCCTAAACATGTTCATGCCTAAACAGTGTATGAACCAATACTTTTTTTAAAAAAAAAACAAAACATAAAACTGTAAATGACACTAAAAATGGCTTTTTAAAATTTTTTTATTTTAAACTAAAAATTGTGACAGTGTAGTTAACAGTTTAAAGTTTACGTAAATATATAGTATGAATATGGACAAATACAAATCATTGTCAACAAACCTTATAGATAAAAATGAACACAACTACAATGAAAAAATCAAACCGTGCCACTGACAGCGAGAACACAGATTGGTACGCACAGCTGTCAATCATGATGTTGAATCCTCTTTTTGTAGCATTGGATAACTAATTAAAACCAAAGTTATCAGAAAAGTGAACATTTGAACTAAAGTCAGGGTGATAAGAACTGACAGAAAATGACAGAAATCATCTGCAGAAAATTTGGTGTGTACTTTGAGTTTTTAGTTTGGCCTACATCCCATCACTAACGTGGCGGGGGTTTATGACCAAAACTGCACCCAGCCGCCAGGGGACAATCAAAACATTTTGGTTTCACTTTTGGGAAGCTGTCATGTCGTCCATCTTTGTATACAGTCTATTAGCTTGGTAACCTCAGTCAGCCTACACACTGCAGAAGTCTGCTACCCTTCTGGCTGCTAACAGCGACACAAAGATTTAAAAGCTCAGTCCAGTTTTTCATTTATTAAATGATAGTTGTGCATGCATACATACAAAACCATTTTTTCCCTGAGGCATGCAGAGAAGGTCTGTGTTTGTCCCAAATGCATTTACTGTTGTCACAGGGCAACATGTCTCATGAGTATTGCTGTTTTTGGTAGAATGTTGAACTCTAAGGAGCAAATGTTTGGGATGTTTATTGAACTGCAACGTTGCATTTGCGAAGGATCATACTGTGTGTTTTTTTATTTCTTTAACCTTTATCTAGACACGTAATCTCATTCAGAAATGGAGACTCATACTCAGAGCAGACTGAATAAAACTTAGTGGGCACAGAGGTCCACCTACTAGTTATATCTAGTGGCCATAGAGTGACTTTTTGTGGCCAAGGCCGTCAGGTCATGGTTACTGTCAAACCCTGAGATATGGATATAGAGCTGAGACTGATCTGATATTGTGGACATGAAAAAGAAAGGAGTCGATGAAACCTTACTCCTTCAGCCATTTTAAAGCACTCAAGTGTGTTTCAGGGCTCTTGTTCCTTTGTGTTCTTTCATCTTGTCCTTTGACGTTTGCACTTTTCAAAGTTTGCTACATCTTATTACCTCTGACATGATGGTGATTGATTGGGAGAACATTGCAGATGGTGGTTTACTTCATGAATTAGAATGATGATGGTTAGTCATAATGATGGTTGCACATGTTGCTCTGGCCTTGCAGGAAAACCTCCCTGCTGTGATATAATTTGTTCTTATCATTTTAATTGACAGCCGACAGAGATGTTCATGTGTGTTTGAAATGCAGTCTGGCACAAACTTTCACATAATTGTAATTCATTAAGCAGGGCCACGTGCATACATGCCATTATATTTGGCGCAAAGAGTTTGATGGATCTGTTAAGTCATGGCCCTCTTCTTATATTACTTTAATATTTTTTCCAACATTTATGCCATAGCACTACTCCCTCTCCTCTCCAGCCATTCCCCTCTTCTTAGTGGACAGGCTTTTTGTCAAAGTGTTAAACTAATTAGCTGCATCAGTCACTCTCTCTGATCTATCTCTTTCTCTCTATGATCTCTCATCACTCGGCCATCATTGCTGTCTGGTCCAACTGTTGGCTTGGGTATCCTGTTGGCCGTGACTCCACCTTTCATGCCAATCACAGCCTCATGATTAGCAATATTTGAGTAGTGAGTCCTTCCCCGCAAAGCCCTCGGCTATCCCTTTAAAATAGCGTTCCTTCTTTTATCAGGAAGTCGGACACCGTCTTTATAATAAGCATCCCCATTCCTCTCTTTATTAAAAGATAACAGAAAGAGATTTTTTTAAATATGATTTAAAAGGTTATTTGGAGTGAGTTTACTTTAAGAAGTATAAATGCAATACCATTTTTTTTTTGAGAAACATGAAACAGCACTTTTAAATTAGCAAAATCCCAGATTTAAATTTTCATCTACAAGTTAGAGCATTTATGTCAACAGGAGTAATTACCAATGATATAGACCTATCTTGCACATATGCAGGTATTTTTGAAAACAGGTTTATTCCTCCTTTGTTCTAAAAAAAAAAAAAGATGTCCACATGTAAATGTAAAAGACAAATGAAAAGCATGCCAACCCAACATAACCATTACCATATGCCATGCAAATACATTGATGTGAATAATCGGAAGTCTGAAAAAACAGCCATTACTGGAAGGCTAGCTGGAGCAGTGACCCCTGTAGCGCACTCTGATAACTCTGTAGTGGAAAAGCAGCTGTACATTTATTTGTTAACATATAAAAAGTCCTGTTAAGGAGGTTAGAGCCAGCACAAATTTGACGATGTCCACCATTGCACGAAATGTTGCCTCATTTGTGATGCCTCACAAAGGAGATAATAATGCACACTCTGACGTTAAAAGTCAAAACAACACTGAAAATACTTAAAACGGAGTTTCTAAAAAATGTTCACTCTTCAAAATGTTTTACGAAAGGTACATTTTCAGCCAAAATGAAAAAGAAAAAGCTCCATTTTCAACTAAACCTATGAACATGTAGCCTCTCAAAAGGGACTGTGCACTAATAACTATGAAGTAGCTATCTGCTTTCAATGCAGTTGGATTAAAATAATTTCAGTTCCCTCAAATGAGCTAATTCACATGCATCTTTCTTCCTGTTACTTTTTTACAAAGCCTGTAAGGTGTCTTGGAGGAAAAAAAAAATCCGATTTGATCAGATACAGCAATTCACATCAATAATTAATGAAGAGGAAAAATAAACACCTTCACACCCTCCGTACATTTCCAATCTGTGTTTGTGGATAAACTGTAAATAGGCAATTTTGAAAGAGGGCGGCGAGTGCTTCAGATTAGCCTGTGTGTTGTGTCTAATTTCTACATCACGTGACTCAAATCGTCTTGCATGTAATTTCTGATGTGAAAGATGGTCCTTTTGACAGACCTGTACCAAATCAAGGAAATATATCATAGTGTTTTTACAGTGCTGTTTGCGTGTGTCATACATTTATTTGGTCCTCCGCCTCTGTGGAAAATACTCTTCAATATTCCAGTGTTTTAATGTTGTTTTCTGCGCCTGCCACATATGCATTTCGGCTAATGACTATCTCTGTAAGTTCATTTACTACATTAAAAATCCAGTAATAGTTTTGCTTGAAGCTTGACATTCAGTCGTGAAATTGTGCAGCCTCATAAATTGCGATATACCACAGGGATGCCTAGTTTGTTTAGTGGACAAAACAAATTCTGAGTACAGTTTCAGGCCATTACTTCTGCAGAGGAAAGTTATGTTTTCATTTTAGTGTGTCTGTTTGTTGGAAGTATTATGGAACAACTTATAGCCCAATTTTCATGAAATTTGAGGTAAGCATGTTGCATTTATCAAAGAAGAGCCATTCAATATTGAGTGCATTCAAACTGTGGGACAGATACAGAACACTATTTTTTACTTTTTCACTTTAACATACGAGATATAGTCATTTGGCCTTGGCAGAGGTCTGTGCTCTCCGAGTGCCGTTTTAGTTACAGAATTACAATACTTTATATAATTGTACCATGTCCGTATTATGGTAAATGGTATTGCGCAACCCTAATTGAGGAAAAAAATATGGATTTTTGGGCAGGTTGAATAAGACCCCCCCAAAAAGTATGAATCGACACACACGACCTGAGCTGTGTAGGAAAAAACCTCTGGTCTGTTCTTGTCAACAGCTCATGTTTTTATAGAGTTTCCAAAAATGCACACGGAGCCGTCTTGACATAAAGCGAGAAATATTCACTTCCATAACAAAACAAGAAAAGCAAACAGAAATGATAGCATTCCACACAGGGATCGATGCTAGGAATACCCATGATACACTGCTTTATTTGAAGTGTTTCAACCACCATGTCTGCGCCAGGCAAGCAAATAACAGCTCCGCACACGCAGCTATGCTATTCGAGCCACCCAGGGGCGAAGTGTTTTTTTTTTTTTTTTTCACCTGCCACAGCAGACCGCCATCCTGATGCTGTTGATTGCTTGACTTTGTGTGTGTGTGTGTGTGTACATGTGAATCGCAGTGCACACAGTGGCCAGCTTGCAATGATTTCACAGTGAGACATTACTTTTGTGCCTGTGATGTATCAAACAGGAATTCATTCTCTCTTTTTTTTATTTTTGCACACATTCACACATACTCAGATGCCCACACACACACACATGCACACACACACACACACACAGGAACACACATGGAGGATCTCACGAAGCGCAAGTGTCCCGATCGTCCATCTCAACTTGACACCCCAGAACAGTGATGTTTTCCTTTGGTGCCAACGGCATGGGGTATATTTCACTGACTGATAGCGCTCACTCTCCTCACCGTACACCTCCTCTCCTCTCACTTCATCAACCTTTCTCTCTCTTTGTATCCATCTCTGTCAAACTCGATCTCTCTCCTTCCTGCCGTCTTTGTGTCAGGCTTTTATTTTTGCCCTCAATGAAGACCTGTAATCATAGAGAAAGCTGTGGAAAAGAAATGTAGATACAGGAGAAAAATGTCTCACACATCATTGCTAAATGTCAAGTTTTGGTGTCAAGCAACAGCTTCTCTACATTCACCACTCGGCACTGACATTCAGCAGAAAGAATAGAAGAAGTGGAAGCAGGAAAGGCAATTTCCTCGCCCGCGGTACCATCATGTCGCATTCCAAATCATGGAGAACTCACTTTTTCTTGACTCTCTCGCTCTCACTGTTGCTATCTTCTCCTACACATATAAATCTCAGCTGCAGTGATTTTATGCATAGATTTTAAACTGAGGAGGAGGCAGGGTTCCCTAAGTCTGGCGTGTTAGGGGTCATGCAGGGGCTCAGTAGATCCTGCAGTATTAAACACTTGTGAAAGGCAAACAAATGCAGCATAAGAAAAGTGATGTTGCTCCAGGTTTCACAGGGTTAAAGCCGCTGTTAAAAGTTGCAGACCATGGAAAGATGATGTTCCAGTGTATGTTTTCTATGTTTTTCCCTTCTATTCTTCAAGTTTAAAAAGATCTCCTGTGTCACAATGTGAGCTTAGAGGTCTTTTTTTGATGTACCAGACCTCATGACCAACTGCATCACCCCCATAGACTGTATATGAAAATGGACGACATGACAGCTGCCCCAAAGTGAGGCTATTCGATCTCGATCGCCCCCTTGTTTATGACTGCAGTACAGGTCCTAAGGCCCGCGCCTCCATGTTAGTGTATGTACATAAGCCAAACTAAAAACTCAAAGTACACGCCTAAAAAATGCTTCCCAAAGATGGTTTCTGTAACTGAAGGTAGTTCTCATCACCCTGATGTTTGAAGTGTTTGTTTTTATAATAAGTGTGGTTTTAATGACTTATTAAATTATACAGAAGGGGGCTTTTCTGCCATGATTGACAGCCTTGACAGACAATACATGTGCTCGCATTCAATGGAGCTGCTCATGATTGGTCAGACATGTATTTTGGCTGTAACTCCCCCACTGCAGATATCGCTAATGCCCAGATGGGGCCTCTAAATGACATAAAGATGGCAGCATCCATATCCCTGATATTTTAACCTCACTTCAGCATCATGGGGGTAAGTGGGGGTGTGTTGTCCATCGTTATATACAGTGTAAGGTCATCATCCCTGACATGCTGGACCTCATAACCCTCTGCGTCACCCCTGATGCACCAGACCTGCTGACCTTATTCTAGTGTTGTTGGGTTTTTTTGCCTTTTTTCTTTGCACTGCCAGACATGCAAGTTTTCTCTTTCTATCCATGCGAGAGCAACAAATGCTATTTTTAACAAGTATTACAGTTGTGATGGTGTTCAGGCCAATAGGAAAATTCCTGAACTTTCTGAAGGTACAGCACATAAACCAAGTGACTGCTGTGAATGGCACAGAATATGAAAACATGTTCAAACTACATGTGACCATTCATCCCAGACTGCAGGTCTAATAAATGCACCATTCAGTAGACCAAGGTCGAAATGTTTCTCCTTACAGTACACGCTACAGCTTTCACAGTAAAAAGGTTAGTGTATGACTCACACTGAGCAATCATGATAGAGGCTCTTCCATTTGAGAAATAATTTTATTGTATGTAGCTTGTATGAAGCATCTGTTCCTAAAGTCAAGCAGTCACCAGGATAGGACCGTCGCCAAAGCATTATTTTCCAGCATGACAATCTAAATTCTGTTTAAATGTCTAATAAACACAGCCAGGAATAAAATTACGGTGGTGGAATACTGAATCATTTATTCATATATTATATCTTGCCCCGAAAGTAGTCATAAAAATGAATTGTAACGTCAGAACAACTGCAGGAAATACTCCAAAAATGCACTTAATATCCTAGAGGGGTATTTAATAGTGTGAGAGTGGATTTAGTTTCTTTGAAAAAGAAATCCTGTTTATACAGCTCTTTAAAGTAGATATCTGGGATAATTGGGTGGCACTCTGTAACCATCTCTTGAGTGGTGATGGTGTCTGCTGAGCTAATCTCATATCCCACTGGTTCACCACCAAGGCCACAGGGAATAATCCTTTTGCTGAGAGAGGCTTTCTCACAGGAGTTTGTGAAAGCACTTTTTCAATTTATATTCCTTTTTCTTCATCAAAACTAACAATTGTTAAACATGGCAGTATTAGTTAACCAGCATTAAACAACCAACATACCTAAATCAGAATATGAACACGGCCACTGTAGTCAGTTTTTGATCAACTTTCACAGCTTAAAAATGAAGCCAAAAAAACTAATGTGTGACGTCACAGTGGCGACATCCATTATTTATACACTATGTTTCTTAGTCAGTGCTATGTGCACCATGTTGCTGCAGAACAGTCACTAGAGCACAGAGTATGTATAAATCCGCCACTAAAAATCGTTCCACACATACATGCTCTCCACTCCTGTTAAAATTTTTTTTGGACAAATTTAAGGATATATATCACATAACATATATAAAGTATTAAGTTATATAAATTACATTCTATAAAATATATAATTACTTTAAAAACATACAAAAAATATTCAGTAAATGTATGCAAAAATAATATAAATACATATTTTCAAAAATATTGAAATAAATATAAAAAGAACAAACAAATGTGGAAAATAGATGACGGTATTTTTATTTATTTTATATTTTATTAATCTATTATGTTATATATTCTTTAATTTATTATTAATATTATTAGTTATCCCTCTCTCTCATATATTTTCTTACAGATTATTTATTTATTTATTTATTTTTTTATTTATTTATTTATCGGCACTCCCATGACTAAATGGTAAGGAAAGTCAGAAATCCTTAAGAAATGATGAATACATATTTGATTTTGGTCTTTTTATTGAATTTATTGGCACTGAGATTAATAAAGAATATCCCAGCCTTGTCCTTTGATATGAAAATATAAAGATAAGTCACCACAGTGGTGTGTGTATACAGTTATAGGCTGCTACCAATGAGTTACCACCTAACAGCAAGGGTCAGCCACGTTAAAACAGCCAGATTAAATGTATTCCTTTAGATTGGCATGATATTTATTTTAGTATTGAGCTTATAATGTGCGCCCTGTCTTGGGTTCATGGATCTGACCTGACTAAAAATTCAGCAATGCCATCAGACCATCCAGAGGATGTGTGTTCATTAGGGTTTGAGAGGATTATTTGAGTTTTGGCGTACCTTAGATGAAGTTTAATGTTGACCCAGGCCTTCTCCTCCTCTTTTGCCATCCATAGTGATGAGTTTCTGTGCAACAGAGAAGCAGACATATCATTGTCCAAAGAGGGGCCTCCTGGGGAGTTTGTGACAGTGAAAGAAATAATGAAGAAGCACATAAGCGAATGAATGAATAGATGATAAATAAAAGTAGTGGGAGAGGGTGTTATTTACAAGTATATGTGCCAACTTGTATAATGAATACCGTATATAAGTGTACGTTTTCACTACAATTGGGAACCCCTCTAACCCCGCATCTTCTCTTATTTACTCAGACCATTTACAAATGTAAAGGCGGCAGCTTTCTCCTCCACTCAGCCTCTTGACAAGGACCCATTAAAAATGTGTGGGAGCTGTGTATCCACATGGCAGGCAGCATCTCTCTTGAGTATTTAATAATGTGTATTCATTACTGTGCACTCCATTTTCCATTACAGTGAGGAATGAAAAAAGGTGTCCTTCTTTGAGACGAGTGAATAAACATGCAAATAACAGCTGGGAAGACCAAGAGATATAGACGTTGTTTTTTTTTCTTTTTTTCTTTTTGGTATGTTATTGCTTATATAAACATTGAATGTTTGAATACTAGTTGTTGCTGGGTGAATTAATACAATGAAGAACAGAGAGATGATGTTCCTGACCTTTGATACCAGCATAATGTATAAATGCATTTGAGCAGGACCTGTTGAATTTTATTTAAATATTTGAGGAGAAATATCCCGACAGTGACAGAAAATCTAATTTGTGTGTGTGTGTGTGTGTGTGTGTGTGTGTTGTTGTTCCGTTATAATGACGACCAAATGTCCTCAAACAAAAGATGGAAAATGAGTGAGCTGTGTGCTGGTGTCCAGCCAGACGGACACTGGAGCTTGGACTGACACACTAATCTTGTTATTGTTTCCAAATGCAAAATGGCTTTTCAAAAGGCATTTTATCTAGCAGAGCGCAGTATCTTTGCCTGAGTCAATATAACTCTGGATCACTGTAAACAAAGTGTCTCTTGTGTCTCTAGTCTGCCAGCTAGTTAGTCAGTCAGATACTGAAGACTTGTCAGATTCATTCCCCCATACTGCTCTTTTCTGGGGCTGTTGAACAACAATTTAACAACCAAAACATTTGCATCATTTGCATGATTTGTCCAAATGATTTTAATGTGAGGCAGTTTGTCTAAATATCAGAAAAATTGTGTTTGGATAAATATTGTTCTTAGAACATAATTCCAGTTCCATCATTTTTACAAACTTTTAGCAGAGTCGCTACATGCATTAGCAATGCATGTCATATGTTGTTTTTTTCTGAATAGGTTGGGATGGATGTATCAGGATTTGCATTAGTATTCTTGGAACATACGGACATGGATTAATTACAGATTAGGACTACCAGGCATAGGGGCCAAATGTGCCAGGGCCCCCCTGGCTTTCATCTGTAAAAAGCCATCCAAATTACATACATGCTGACCATGGAGAGCTTTAAAAGTAGCACAAAGAGACACAAAAAGACCACAAAGGAATGGAAAGGGACTGCAAAGAGATGACACTTATTACAAAGAGATAAAAAAAAATGTCTTCATAGAGTGACAAAACAATCGAAATGGAGGCAGACTAACTTCTAAGTGACCAAAGACAACCAAAAAGGAAACTAAATCACTTTAAGAGACACATCCCAACCCAAAAGACTACAAAGAGTGACAAAACAACCAAAAAGGAACCAAAATGTCTTCAGAGAGACACAAAACAACCAAACACGAAGCAAACTAACTTCAAAGTGAACGAGAACAACAAAATGCAGCCATATTACTGTAAGAGACACAAAACAACCAAAAATGAAACAAAAGGATTACAAAGAGTCAGAAAACAACCAAATAGGAAACAAAATGTCTTCGAAGAGACACAAAACAACCGAAGAAGAAACAAGATGCTTTCCAAGACACACTAAACAACCAAAAGTGAAGTGAAATAACTTCAAGGTGACCAAAAAAGAAAGCAAGAGGAAACAAAAGGACTTCAAAGAGATACCAAACAGCCAAATAAGAAGCAAAATTACTACTTTTTTTGACACAAACTTTGTGAAAAAAAACTACTAGATCAGTCAGTTTAATGGTGACATAAAATATGTTCTTCTATAAGTTTCTATTGTTTCTTGTTAAAAGGACTGCATAATTTAAATATGTATTTGAATATAGGTTAAGGAGCTCATATTCTATATAACACAGCCTTTGAAATATTATGTTTCTTTCCTTTAAAAGAGTGGCTCTGTGTCGATAAATGAAGTGTGACATGAATTCAGATGGGGAGAAGTGAGCAGAAAGACACTAACGCTTTACAACATCACTATAATCACTGCGAGCCTTGCACAGACTGCTTGCCACGGAGTTTACTGTGCTGCTTTTTACCATGTATTTTCATGTGGAAATGGCTGATGCATTTTGCTGCTTAATGTTAAAATATCAGTGTCATAACATCTTCTCAGCTGAGCCATTCTCTAAAATCCTGACAACATCCAGAAGAGGATTAAATCACAAATTAAATTAGAATACAAAAAGGTGTAATTCGCCTCACTCAGTAGATTTGCACTGGGCTTCATTGTGGCTGCCATTCTTTTCTTAGCAGGCCAATACACAAACTGTGTACACACAACACAGGGAGAAGTGGCTGCCATCAAGCTGCGTCTACACATGCTGTGTGTGTGGAGTGAAAGGCAGCCGAGCTGCTCGAGGATCTGAAGGTGATGAATGCAAGGCTGAGAAGTGAATAAGGGGGCTTTGGGATAATGGCTCAGAGTCAAGCAATATTTGACTGTTGCAGGGGTAATCCTTTCCTCCCATTCCCCCTGCCTGAAGGTGATAATGGCTTTGCACTGCTGCCGAGCTGCGCATGCGACTGGGATGAGAGACGCTGGCGCTGTGTCATGTCTAAAGGCCTTGCCAAAGAAGATGCCTTTGTGTGGCTTTAAGCAGTGTCTATCTCGGAGTAGAGAGGTACTCATTTATCAACATTCTTTCTTCCTCAGTCTGCAAAGTCATTTATAATCAGACTAAAAATCAAAATGGAAAAATAATTCTGAGGTTACATGTCTGCTGGTCTCATGTGTGATACCTACTGAATGTTGTCAAGGTCAAATCACACTTATAGTATCATTGTCTAATCCAAATGTAAACCCTCCTTGTAGAAACAGAAACAGTATTGGGATGAAATATTCTTATTTAATCAAAGAATTGATTTATCATGTAAGTCAAATATTGATTTTTTTCCCCTTCAAAGTCTTTATTTTAAAGTGTATTTAATTATGGCTTTGCTAAACAAAAAGGGCAAATATAAAAGCAGCAAAGATGTCATTACTTGGGATACATTACCTTTGTTAAAATGGGATATAACTTATATATTTGTTTTAACGTATTCAGATAATAACCGTAATTGTGAGCCCTCAAGTTTTTAGAAGCATTTAAAAAAGATCTAAAAAAACCTCAAATTTGCTTGGGGAAATATGCATGATGATTGGTAATAAACTAAAATAAAAATGACATTTTTTATGCATTTCCTATAAAAGTTTGACATTGCCCAGAGCAAAGCCGTTATGTCCAATGGTCGGAGTGATTGCGTGGCCCATAGCGTTGTGCATAATGCTAATTTTCTACCAGGTCCAACTCCATTGACCTTCGACAACAAGAACAGTGACCTTCTCAAAGTGTGTCCAATGAGAATCAGGCGTTGAAGGGAGGTGGCATTTATGGCAGTATTAATTTTGCCTTTGAGAGGACCAATGGAAAAGTTGGTTTTGTGCATTTCTGCATTACTGGAGCTGAGCCCCTTCACCAGAAGACGATGTCATGAAATGCATTGTGCATTTATGTAACGCTCAAATATGCCACATTCGTACGTTTCATGAATGTGGTCTTTGAGCTGACTTTGTCATCGAGAAGTGGAGGGGATGGTGTGTTCCCTTGCTGAGATGCTTGCCATGTTGCAGCCCACAGTTAGTAATCAACAAACAACATATCCAGCAAGTCCTTGCTGTTTTTCCAGCAGCTTTTTAGGCATCACTTATGGATGTTTTGTAGCAACCTGTCACATTTTTTCCAGCGGCTTTTAAAGCACAACACAGTGGTGTTTTGCAGCGACTAGTTGCTGTTTTGCAGCTTTTTATGCACTAACTGTGGGTGTTTTGTAACAGCCTGTCACATGTTTTTTTTCCAGTGGCTTTTTAAGCACCAAAAATTGGTGTTTTATATTGACCAGTTGCTGTTTTTCCAGCATCTTTTTAGGCACTAAACATGGGCATTTTGTAGCAACTCAAAAGCATTTTTCCAGCAGTATTTTAGGCACCAAACATGGTTGTTTTGTAATGAAATGTTACTGTTACCCCAGCAGATTTTTAGGTATGTTGTTCTGTTGCAACTTGTGATATTTTTACCAGTGGCTTTTTAAGCACTAAATGTGGGTGTTTTGTTGTGGCCAGTAACTGTTTATCCAGTAACTTTTTTAGGCACCAAATCTAAGTGTTTTATAGCGATCCATCAGTGTTTTTTCATTGGGGGTAGTAGCATGACAAGCCATTGTTTTTTACTGAGAGAATGCTGCTTTTCAAGCAGGGTTTGTGTCCCAAAAGTAGGGTATTTTCATGCCAAAACATGATCCTTTCATAATTTTAGCCAAATAGTTTTATGTCCAAACCTAAACACACGGTCTACTTTTAAAGAGAATTTTTTAAAGGCACCCTGTGAAGTTTGGTACTGCTAGTGGTGCTGTGGAGCAATGTTTTGGTCAACTTGGTCTCTGTTTTGTTTGTAAATTGCACTGCACGTGCATGCACATGAGCTTGTGGGTAAAGGCTGGAACATGCTCATCCAGGCTGCACATTTCCAAATCTGCACAAGCATCATTTGGAGAGGTCTGCATAGCTGTTGTTGTTGTCTGTGTACAGAAATGGAATATCATTTTAACTTGCTTTTCTTTCATACTTTCGGAGCGAGTCCCTCAGTAGGAGTTGTATCAATCAATCATCTTGCCTGAAGCCATTTTGTACCACTCCGCTGACTTCCACAATTGCTGGCAGTAACGTAGCAATGCGCCAGCTACGGCCGGGAAGACAAAGCCTAGTTTATTGAGACGTGTTTGTGGTTTTCAAAAAAAATTAAAAATTCTAAGGTTTTATGAAGAAAAAAAGGCATTCAAAATACTTTTTAGGCCTCAAGGTTGGAGAAAATGTCTTTTGCTGAGAAAGACTGGTCCTTTTAACTCTCATTAACCCACACTGCAGTGTGTGTCAGGTGACAAATCAGCCAGCCATCAGTGCTTTAAAGCTTAAACGCTGAGTGATCCCCAAATCAGCAGCAACTTCAGAACCTGGAGATGGGGGGATTCCCTGGGGATCAAGAGTGTCACTGCGGCAGCTTGACGGATTGGCCAAAGTTTGTGTGTGTGTGTGTGTGTGTGTGTGTGTGGGTGTGTGATGGTGTGTGTGAATTGGTCGTGTTACAGGGGACTCACCACTATCTGCTGGCCTCTGATTCTACCAACCTTGCTCTGTTTTTTTTGAGTTGACCCTGTTGCAACTGTGCACAGCTGTAATAGGAGCCTGGAGTCTGTCCTCCTACACACACACACACACACGCGCACACACACACACACGCACACACACACACACACACACGCACACACTACCTCAGAATCACATGGAATTCTGTCGTCAATAGTGTTAATGCTTGTGGGTGTTTGAGATGGTAAGGGGGCCTTGAATCATGATTCATCACACTCAGTTGTGCGCATGCTCAAAGGTATGCACATGCACTTACAGTCAGATCCATACACACATAAACATACACACCCACACACACATACAGGCTCCTGCTGCTGCTCCTGATGATCATTAGTGAGGACTGGCTCATCTAATGATGGCTTTCCCTGCACTCGCTCTCCTGCCGTACGCTCTTTCATTACCCAACATGAATACCTCACTTGTTATCGCCATCTCTCTCTCTCTCTCTCTCTCTCTCTCTCTCTCTCTCTCTCTCTCTCTCTCACCCTTTCATATTGATACACACATATGCAGCACACACACATGGACGCTGCTCTTCTTCTGCACGTCTCCCACCATCTCCAACATGACTGCTTGTCTCTGCCTGTGGCCCCAATCCATGTGTTATTGATGGAATCCTTCCAGACGCAAACTCACGCACACACACACACACACATACACGCGCACACGCACACATTGCCCACTCAACCACCCAATCACACAGCGAGACCCCGGTGACTAATACTAGCTGATCCTCGGTGACCAATAAAAAGAGCCTGGAGACTGACAGGTTGCTCGGCAGCTCTGATTTATTGAGTGGGGTCTCTAGTCTCTCCCTTTCTCCCCTCGCCTTAATTACTTTTCCTTGCTCTCTCCTCGATTTCTCACTCTTGTTTCAGATTCTCTCCTTTTTTTCTCTTAGCTCTGGTCTTTCTTTTTCCTCTCCCTTTATCTTTGTGGGGGGGTGTGGTCATTTACAACCCACTGATGTCTAAGAGGTTGGTTCTATTAATAAAATTAGCTGAGACATGGAGAAGGAGGGAGAGGCTATATGAGGGGAAAACAGAACGGGGAAAGGAGGGATACAGTAGGTTAGGAAATAAAGTGAGAGACGGATATAGATGGATGATAACAAAGTAATCTTGGGGGGATTGCAAGGGCCAAGGTAATGGATACTGCAGATCTCAGAGATAGCAAGACAAGAGGAGGATTAAGTACTGGAAAACAAAAATATTACCTCTGCAATGCTTGTGTGTTTGTGTGCACGTTTGTGCATGTGCATCAAGGAGAGGCCGCACACTGATGAGAAAAGTCTGTCACAAAAGTTAAAAAAATGAAAAGGAGAGTTTTTCCCACATGTAGTGCTATATATCACTGGAGCAGTTTACTGTTTTATATCCACTTGTTTGCATGGTTGAGCACTACAGTATATCTCTGCCAAATGGCCGCGAATAACTCAATTGGTGAGGGCAGAGGTGCTCTTTTTACCAGGTTGCAGCCAGTGTAAGGGTGAGAGGTTAAATAGCTCTTGCCACAGTTAAACCATCTCACTGCATTTCACAATATAACAAGGGTCAAAGGGGAGCCACTTTCACTGATTCACGAGTTGAAATGGCTTGGCACTGAATGCACTAAACTGGTAATTACGCATAGGCTAAATTAACCCCTCTATTTTACTCAAGATGTTCTCTCATTACTGAAAACATGCTCAGCTCTTGCCAATCAACATCCTTGCCGGGAACACAACATCATTGGTCAAACAATAAAACAATATCCACACATTCTTGCAGTCATGTAGGTATGAGAGTTATTATATATTGTCGAGTTTTCTACCAGTTTTTTAAAGCCGTTTTATTGATGAAACTTGAACAAAAATGTACACACCTGTGTGGTTGCATGTTTCTATGCAAACAAAAGGTTTATTTCTCTGATATTTTGTCACAAGTCCATGTAGAGATCCATGTTAAAACTGTTTCTCAATGCAAAGTGAAAAAATCCAGTGAGGGAATATGGAAAATGTATTATGCATACAGGATCTGACACTCACCTGTCCTGTGATATTTAAATATTTGTACCCAGCAACACAGGGACCACTTTTGCAAAATGACAGGAGGCCAGGGGCCAGTGGCAGCAGCCCCGATAGGTCAGGTACACATACGAGTGTTTCTAGGGTCTGAGGACATTCACATGTTTTTTGTCCAGTGGTGTCCTCCCCTGGCACTTTTTTTTTTTTAAATAAACAAGCTCTATTTTGATGCTTTTTATGCATTCTGACACTTTATTTACATGAAACATACAAAAAAAATTATAGTGTGAAACAATGTATTTCTGTTTTGAATTAGAAAATGATTGGGGAAGCCACCTGGCACCCTGTTGGCGGAAAATTGAGTAACAGTAGATAAAGCCAGCATCGCTATTGCAGGAATACTACCAAAACCCTCTTATACCTCAATGACAGGTTAGGTTTAGGCAACAATACGAAGTGGTTTGCTCTTGAAAAAAACATTATGGTTTGGCTTTCAGGAGGTACTATTGTAACTAATGCACATACGTCATGAATGTCACATGACAATCGTACCATTTGCCACATCACATACATCACTAAGGCAGTGTGTTACACTTCCTAGCATACTAAGCTATGTTTTTATTACAAGAAGTTAATATTGACTTTGGGTCATGGACAGCACTCTCCTGAGTGAAAGTCCTGTGCGTGTTTGATGTCTCCCTGACTACTTCCAGAGGTGGTTTAGCTGATCGGATCACAATCCATCCTCAGTGTGTTGAGGGTGCCACCTGTATTTTTATGTTGTCAAGCACTCTCAGATCGCAATCTGATAAACATCACGTTCTCTCTCCTCTCTGTTTTACACTCTCTTGAGTAAAACTTGTTGCAAGACAACGTCATTGTTGTCAATAGTCATAATGATCAGTCTTAGGTTTAGGCAACAAAACAACATGGTTAAAGAGGAAAATGTCATGCTTTGTGGTAAAATAAGTACTTAACCTGATGAGTGATGTCAGTTCAGCGTCCTAGGTGGTAGGACAACAAGTGAAAGTTGAGTCTTCCATTGACCAGCCCTCCCATCCATCCTGGACTTTCTCGCTCTTTAGACTATGCCGGTTGCTCTGGGCGTCAAATATTGTCATAGATGGCTCTTAGATTGGAGTTAGTTAAAAGCCTGTGCTTCTCATGGACATGACAAAGGATGCCTTGGACATGACAAAGTGTCTGTATTTGATGACTTGGGAATGAGAATGGGATGCAGTCAATATAATTTACTAATCCTGTTTCCATGATTGTGACTATTTTGTCTTTCCTCTGTGTATTTTCTGCATGTTGCTGTCTCATTTTCATATGTCTGATTCTGATGACATGCTGGATGTTTTCCAGCAATGTATATTTAACATTGCTGTGTCCAATTCTCTGTCTGCTTATTGCTATGTGTTCTTCCCTGGACTTTTTCCAACTTGTTACCTATTCTATTATGGATTGAGTGGATAAACGTCTTTCTTTTGTTGCTTTACTGTTGCGTGATTTTACCTTTTTGCAAGAGCTCTTGATTGACAGCTGACCTATTACTGCAGTTGTATTGCGATCACAGCTTTCCCCAACTTCAGCCTGAGCAGACGTCCAATCAGTCAGGTTAATTATAAATTGGTGCTCAGAGCTTTTAACCATAGAAATAAAAGGCTTATGCAAGTCTTTATGGAATGGCCATATTGATTGTTTTGGAAGGCAATGACAAGTGGCCTATTTCTGTGATACAGTTCTGAGGAATTGTTGCTTATGTATATGAAAACAGCCTCAAATGAAAGAAATTGCAGCGGCTCTTGTATCAAACTTACTGTTTAGTTTTTATTTGATGTGTTATCAAAGAGTTTTGAAGATGCCACCCTTGAAACCGTGCCTGTCAGAACACAGTCGGATTGTCACAGAAGATAAAGTTGGAGTTGACAAGCGATCTTACATTTTGGCCTTTTAAATAACTGCATGCTGAAAGCAACAGCTCCATCAGCTCATACTTATTCAGGTGAGAGAGGGTCAGGGAATAAATTACTGCAATATATTAGCATATGAATGCCTTTCATGATTGTACAAACAAAACTGGTATCTCTATAAGCACATTGGCAGCCGAGATTACAAATAAATCTAAAAAAAAAAAAAATACTTCTGCCTGAAAAAAAAAATCACTCAATGTGTTGAAAGACAACAATTTATTAGGTAAATTTGGCAGAAAGCAACTTCTCCAAATCCCCTCTTTTGAATCCAATCAGTTGGACTGAAAGAATTGCCATGTGGTGCTGAGCAACTCTTTGATACATGTTAGAACAGAGAGATGTTACGATGAATGTCCAATGTTCTCAATGCATTTTTGAGTTGCACTTTGAAGCTGCATGTCACCACACACAGTAGATGTCCTGAGTCCTCAGTGTATACGCGAGAACACTTTGAAGCAGAATTTCTCTTGAAAGACAAAGCCTCACTCCCAACACAGCGTGTCAGTTTTCCATGTTCTTGCCCATTTATGTTTGAAAAGGGTTTTCATGATGGAGTTACTCTCAAGTCTGTAACAACATCTCATCTTTTTCAAGTCTCTCTTTGCTCTGTTGCAATTCTGGGGAGTCTATCACACAGTAAGATGGATGGAGGGAAAGCAATTACTGCTTTTGTTTTCTTTCTTTTTTGGGGGGTCACAGGAAACAGACAACTTGTTTTGCTCACCAGGTCCGATTCTACTTAGACTTCCAAGAGACCAAAAAACAACAATAGTGGGAAAAGTGTTTATGTTTGTCTATTTTTTTAATTTATTTATATATATTTTTATAACCAAATAAAGCCTGTAGCATAATACTTAACACTTTGAAATCTTAACAATTTTTTTTTTGAAATCGCTGACGAAAATTCTTGTCTTTAAGAGGCTGTACTGAGCTAAGATTTAAAGTGATGATACTGGTATCATATAAAAAAAGAGGACCTAAGGAATCTGATACCAGCCATGTAATAGTAGCATCTCAGTGAGGGGTGGAATAATGCTCCAAATTTAGCCTAAACTTTAGAAAACAGGATTGCAACTCAACAGGGGTCCCTTGACCTCTGACCTCAAGGTTCCTGAACGAAAATGGGTTCTGTGGGTACCAGACGTTTTTTGTTTTTTTTGAAGACCACACCAAATATCTGAGGTTTCAGAGGTTTAAATACTCACTATAGGCATCTGAACAAAAGGTCGAGAAACTGATGTCAGTCCAGGAGTTTAAGAGTTAAAATAACAGTGGGGGTTATAATTTACAGCCCATATATCAGTCCATAAACTAGTCCGTAGAGTTTTGTATAAATACAAAAAAAAACAGAAAACTACTGAACTACAATAATTACATTCTTTTTTTTTTTAATTTACATTTTTGAACAGAGTGCTTAACCACCCAGACAGCAAAATTACATATAATTATATATTTTTTCTGTGGTTTTCATCACCTTCAGTAACTTTGTAAATTACTTTTCCTTCCTCACCTGTCTCCAGTCCCTATAATTAGATCTTCCATCCCTCACCTGTCCACTAGCTGAGCAATTAGAGAGTTCCTACTTCACCTAACCCTGTCACCTGTAGGAACAGCTGGTCCTCATTAGCAATTAGTCCTCCACAAGTTGAGGACTGCAACTACATTTCGGTTTCAAACATTGCAAATGTCACTGCCCTCATATTTCCATGTGTCCTTTATGTTAACATGAATACAACCAATATATGGCACTAGAGAGCGGTGTTAAAGTTTTCTGATGACAAACAAGGCGATGCTGGAGGAGGCAGTAATATTATACCTTTTAATGTACCTTTTTATGGGAGGCAGTGCTGTAGACAGTGGTTGTCTGTGAGGCCGTTAAATACATCATGACATTTGGATGGAGAGTTATTTTCACTTTATTATCTATTTGTTCCGTTCAGCTGTTTTTTTAAAGGTCTCTGTCGTCTCCTACAGTTTTATCTCACTTGAACGCCACACTGCCCCCATGATTCCTGGTGATACTGCTCTGTTTCGTCTGTATCCATAAGCTTTGAGAAACTTGCACAAATATGAATGAAAAGAAGCGGACAGTACATTCATTCTGTGTCCCTACATGTATCTAACGTTGAGCATAAATGAGCCCCTAGAGCGACAGAACTCTGAAGCATTGCATTTAACTTATGTGGTCAGCTTTCAGGTTTTTGTTTAGGTGAAACTAAAGAGGTGTTTTGGATTTCAGTGTAATAAGACCCATTTTTATTTGGTAATTTATGCAAGTTTTTAGGATTTGGTGCGTGCTGCCTTCTTTGTACAAAATCCTAAATCAGTGATATTAAATTTGGCCCACAAGCCAAATCTGGCCAGTGATAGTGTGCTAGATGACCCTCAGGCCATTTCTACATCCACAATAAGAATAAACAGATTCACTGGGAATTGTGTTATGTACTTTTAATGTAAATAAGATGCCCAAGTGCATAAAAAGCATCAAAATGAGCTTGTTTATCACAAAAGTGCCAGGGGAGGATTATGTCACCCCCAGAGAGAGGTCTGAGCTAAGGCCTGAAAGTCCTCAATCCTATAAATGCCCCTGCGTACAGGTGACCTATGCTGCGACTGACCCCTTGCCTCCTGCTCTCATGCAGGTGGCCCTCAGGCAAAGCAAATTCAGTATCCCTTCATTATATATGACCACATGTATCATGCTAGAAATGTTTAATTGGAGATATTTTAATTTGATATTAATGCTGCAGTTACCGTGTTAATATGTAAATGTTGAAGAGCAGCCAGAAACACGAGTGGTGGAAACCCAGGAAAAAAAATTAAAAGGGTCCATTTTTAAAGCAATTAGCAACATGTAATTTGCAGTCCATTTCAGTCTCTCTGTCACCAACCGTGCCCACTTATTATATGCTTTTTGGAGGCTGCAATAAAGCTCTGAGCATTGGTTCAGGTACATGAAGTCATGCGAGGTAATCAACCTGATTATCATGAGATAAAGCTACACAAGCATTTGCAGAGTAGTTTATCTAATTGCCCTTTCGGTCGGTCTGAGCTATTTATTGACCATGTCTTTGCTAACTGGAATGGCAGGTCATTCATTGGTTCACTTTAACCAGCATAGCTTTGCTCTCTTCGTGCAGCAACTTGTTGAATTAGCCAATAATTAGCAGTAATGCAACATTACCATAAGTGGTTAGCATGGTTTAAACTTCAGTGTTTCTTTTACATACGTGGATGCAAATAATACTGGCCTTCTGCATAATCAAACTGCAGGCCTGGCTGTTACTTGCACTGGTTTTGGCAGCAGGTGGAGATACATATAGTTTGTCATTTTAAAAGAATTTGGTTTTGTTCGGTCCGCTCATCTGCCTGTCGGTAACATGACGCTTGGGTGGTATTGCTGCAGAAAGGTTAGCACTAACTATATTCCAAAGCTGGTCTGTGAGTAGAAATCACATTGATGCTTAATGTAAATCAATAAATTAAGACTGTAAACAGCTGAGCTCGTGTTTAATCACTGTCTAATGGCTGGCCTTCATCAGGCTAAGTAGGAGGCGAAGGGTTATTTTTTTCCACTATGATAACTCGTTCTGATTGGGCTGTTTGCCTCAGATTTATTACACCAGTGAACATTTGCCTGAAATGGAACACTAAATGTGAATACCACCAATCTCTCTGAGAGGACATATATTTGTAACCACCCTGTATTATAAAAAAGCTAATTTTATACTTTAGAATTGCTTCTAGTTGTCTGCGACTTATGGGAACACATGAATAATGGAATTTTGGCGAAGGCAGTTGCCTTAAAATGTCCTGTGAAAAAAGGAATAATGCATAGCGTTCCTCTCATTTCCTCCCTCCACAGGGTGTTGTCCAATACAGATGCTCCAGCTGTGTCGGGATATATTTTTTTTCTGCCAGTCTGACCTCATCAAAGACATCAGTCAGCGGTCATTCGGCAGATTTGTGACCCCCTCGACACAGAGCTGCTCTCATGGCGATAGATTGACATTGAAGTGGACATGAGAGTTAAGCAGCAGGGGGGCGGCAGAGCGTCCGGTGTGTTTGTCATGCTCTGGCAGAAGTGTGTGTCTGGCCTGATTCATCTGAAAAACATGGAGGGAAAAAAATGGTTTTGTCTCAAGGTGACGACATTAAAGCTGGGGTAGGCAGTTTTATTTCGGCATCATTAGGCAAAAATCCACATACAATGTCATGTCAGAGCAAGGGCATTCTTTTTGGCTGTGATACAAATGCAGATGGACATGCATGTCCCTTTGGTGAAACTCTGATTCCATAGCGGAGAATTCTGCAAGATGGACTGATGACAAGAAGGTCTAAAAACGCTTTGATGAAAAAAAAAAAAAATGTGTCAGTGTCAGTGAAGCAGTTCAGAAATGGAGAAAAAAATATATTGTCAAGCCTAGAATCTCGTATCACTCTCTGCCGCTACAGACCAACCAGCCAGCTCAGTGCCTGCAGCAACACGAATTCTGTCAGTGCAAACTTCTTGTCTTTTCCAAATTTCTTGCACACCCCAATTTTTACACAATATCTCTTTGTACAGTTGTTGATTTGCCTTGAGCCAACTGGTCCATCCTTGTCCATGTGTTCCACCACAATTCCTTCCAACAACAGAGTAGCCTTTCTTTGCTTGTGTCAGTGCTGACCTGCGACCCAGCAAAGCATCCAGATGGTGAAACCACTTGCTGTTACTCTTGTTTTAATATTTTTAGTTTCATCCGCTGTGAGCGATGTTCAGCTAGCTTAACTCCCAGGCACACCTTAATCATTTCACCATATTTTGTTTCCTCAGTATAAATTATTTCTTCTGTATTTCCATGTTGATGTGTGGAAGCACATTAAAAAACAAGTTGGTTTGTGGCTGCAAATTTTCAGAAATGGTGGTTGATGCTGTCTTAAAAATTGTTGCTGCAAATATTTGACTGAGTAGAATGTTTAGCACCGCAAGCCCCACCCAAAATCCTGAAGTCCTACCCCTAAATAGGGACTTTGGGGAAGTAAAAAAAAAATGTATTTAGACCCTGAATCAAAAAAAAATTATTTCCCCAAAAGGGTTTGAATTCCTAGGGAAAGTTATTGCGGTCAAAAAAGGCCCCATGTCCATTTATATTGTCGACACGTCTGTGTTGCAGACCTTTTCTTCTCTCTTTGATCCATATTTTCCGTCTGACTCGGCTGTTACATTAATTACATGTTTTAAACGTAGACAGCAATAAATTAATAGGTTACCAACCCATTAAGATGAGGTGAAAAGTTTTCATATTTTTGATAAGACAGTAATTTAAAAACCCCTGTGCCATACTTACAAGGTAATTCAATCCCGGGAAAGCCATGTCCGTGAAAAATAATGACAGGTTTTATGCAAATGTGGTGCAGTGACTAATTAGATATATCTTAGCAATTTGTGAGTCATGTCAAGTACTGTCTGCCCACATCTGACATAAACCAAAGAAATATTGCTGTGATGTCACTTTGTCACCTCTTTCATTTGAGCTCAGTCTCAGGCCTGTTCATTCTGGCCCAGCCTCTCCAATCTCCCCTGTCCTCATGCCTCCCTCTTTATCTCATTCATCCAATCACTGTGTCCTTTAGGCCCATTTATTCTACATTCATACACCAGTCCCTCCCTGGTTCTCTGTAAAGAAATACTGGACATTTCAAATTAACTCAAAATAGTTAATTATTTTTAAAAAATATTTGTTAAATATTAAATATTGGAATGATTTGGATATGCAATGAAATTCGATGGAAACAATCTTAATAAATTAATGATGACAGGAGATTAAACACTGCATTAGGGTTTTCTTCATTTCTGATGGTTATTAAGACAAAGTGCACTTAACCTACTTGAGTCAAACCCAAGATTTTACTGTAACTGCCTGCAGGAGACCAGTATGTCAAATCCAGTGTCTTCAAATATTCTGAAGCACGCGTGTCCCTTCTATAGTTCTTACAAATCCGTCCTTCATCAGTACATATCTAAATATACTCTCTCTCTTATGCAGTCTCGTCTTGTAGCATCAGCATATGTGTAGGTCATATTTCGGTCATGACAACAAGGGTCTCTTGGGTAACACATGCAAAGAGGGACTCTGAAAGTGAAGGTATGGAAGAAGTGAGGTCTGAAGATTAATAAGGATACTAATAATTGTATACGGTTGTTGTGCATACATATACACACAGTATTTTCATCATCAGTAAGTAGTTATTTCCATGTGCCCAACTCTTAACATTGGCAAAACAGTAGTGGGTAGAAAAGTGCAATCATTTGCATTTTCTTGTGCAGAGTTTCTGGAAATTACTTTAAAATTTGCACACAATTTGGATGGAAACTTGGCTCGTGTTGTGCAGCTTGGAGGCAGGACTCGGACCCTCTTGCTGGGGTGAGCTCAGATGCCTTCCTGCAGGGTATTCAGCATCTTCTTCCACCTCAGTCATGCAGTCTAATCCTGTGCCAAATCCTATCACAATAGACAATGTGCATCTTACATTTCAGGAGGAGTGTGGCAGTGTTTTTGACGGCTGAATTTGCACTAAAAACGCCAAACCAGTCAGCCCAATATCTCTCTGGAATTTGGGTTAATTTTACTTGTCATTATTTGCCATTTGAATAAGAGCCAATGTAGGAAGTGTGACCTTTTTATGGAGTGTGGCTAAAAGTCAGGGTGTAAGGATGGTTGTGTTGTGCATCTGACTGTCATGTGTGAGATTCGAAGACTACAATCTAACCTTTCCTCAAGGTGTTTTTATTCCCCTAGTCAAGTCCCTTGCCTTGCATTATTTGCCATAACCACCATTTGTCTCTTACTTTTATTGTACCAAAGTGGTAAATATTATAGAAAGACTGATTTTATAAATGTTATCGAGCCAATATCAGCTGTCTGGCTATAGAGTTGAAATTTTACTACAGAGGCTAAACTTTGATTTGATGTAATATAAAATTCATGATTTTCTTGGCCAAGTTGGGTGCATCTGTTGCCTGATATCAGACAGAATTGTCAACTCGTTATACTCAGTTTTCATCTTTAGTCTGACCAATTTTTGTTGGTGAAGGGGATTGGATTTTTCATTTAGAAGGCAATGTATCCACCTGAATTTAATGTCATTTAAAGTCAACACTGCTGTGTGGCCATCTCAACATATTTGTTTTGTTGAGCAGAGCAAAGTAAAACAAACTGTGATGTTGGACAGTATTGACAAGACATGTCGATTTAGGAGAGCCTTGATAGCAGCGTCTGTTTTGTCTACAGCACTTGCCGTCGTGTTATTACTCCTCATTGGTTCCAGTGGATGGGTTGGCAACAGTCTGACAGAGACATTAGTCCTGCCTATGCCACTGAATGGTAAAACATAAGTACCCCTACAGCCCTTGTTGGATTGTTTTTCATTTCGGGTTTACCATGGTCATGAAGTTCCTGCAAAAATTATGAAATAGGAAAAACTGGTTTAGAATAGACACAATACTTTGTAAAACTTTTGAACATACATTGTTTTGGCTATTGTTTAAAATGTGTTAAAAATCCCAAAACATATCTATCATAATGCAAAATTAGTAACTTATATTGCTTTTTTTTGTAATCTAGTGCTGCAATGCATTATCGTTGAAATGTTAATATTAATGCGTGAGTCAAGTGTTTAATGATGTACAGCTTTGAACGACGAAAACAATAAATGGCTCAAGAGAGTCAGATACTAGAAATAGATGTGAGCTCTGCACCAAACACTTATTATTGGTAACATGGAGGAAATGGCTCGCATCAGCCATGCTAAAGGGAAAAGCATCAAGACCACCAAATGGGCTGCATAAGTGACTGCTACAGCACGTATTTCACACCTGCTGTAGCCAGTCCAGATAAAGTTACCTCTTTGTATGTCTGCTGTATGTGGAGCCACAAAGGCATTTCATTACACGTTCCATTTTTGCTATGATGCCTGTCATAGGGCATAGCACACTGAAGCAACAGCCTCAGTATTGTGCCCTGTGATGCGATATAAGCTTACCTATTTTTAACTACTTACAGAAGTCACAGAAATGGGATTAAATATTATGTAGTTTCATGGAAAAGTTTTGTTCATTGGTAAAAATACACGGGAACCCTTCTTCTTTTAACCAAGAAACCACTGTTTCACATAATATTGCCAGACTTGCCAGAGTCTCCTTGAATGCTGTGGAGTGGGCAGATTCAAAGGTCAGGACCCAGAGTAAGCATTGTAATAAGTTTTGACAATTAAAGTTTAGTACAGTATATAAAAGCTTACTTACTCCCTTTCATTTCCTACTTTTTTTGATAACCTGTATTGCCCTGTATGGAGTCTTAATGGCACTTGTAAGTCAAAAATGGCAATGTAAAAATAGCTAAGTTTCCAGATTAAAACTCACTGTATTTTGTAACCGACAGCTCCATATGTTTTATTGGTGCCATGAAAATGCATGAAAGCAAAGGGCAAAATAAAGACATTGTCAGGAGTTTGTTTACTCTCCGGATGCTACCGGGCATCAATTAGTCCCATCTCAAGCTGTGAGGCGGTGACCCTTGCGTCTGTCTGCTCGCCCTGAGCTGAGGCGAGCCCAGACCTGCAATATGTTGGCATGAAGGCACTCTGTGTGAGTGTGAGCACTTCAGACACTGCAGAATATCAGCACAGGAGCATCAAACCAGTGTTTTGTCTTTCCTTTGGCTTGACAATTTGATCAAGCCTTGCTTTAGATTTCTTTCACTGTGTGTATAAATAATGTTATATGTATGGGCACATGCATAAGGCTCTCTCTCTCTCTCTCTCTCTCTCTCTCTCTCTCTCTCTCTATATATATATATATATATATACACACAGTAAGTGTATAAAGTATTTGTGTAATAAAATGGCACAGCTTGGATTTCAGCTGTCTTCGGCAGCAATTAGCGATAAAAGAGGCGATGCACTGCTCGTTTCGACAATGCCAACTCAGTCAGGAGGCTTTCATCCAAAATAGAACTGCCTTTTATTCCCTGTAATTAGAAGAGGTTGGATTTGCTGAATACACTCATCCATAAATATGGGTTAGTGTTGGTTTGACAATAATGAAAACAGTGAGGGAAGATCAAAAAGCATGGAGAAGGTCCTCAACTCGAAACAACCCCCCTTTGATGTTCCCAGATACGTGAAATCAATTACACTGGTAGTGAATAAACTGTAAGTGTGTAACTCCTTTTGATTATTTCATATGTCAAAAGCTGCTGTCATTGTTATGTAGTGAAATTAAAATGATAAAAATGAGATGAAAGGTAATATGGCCTTTCTGCTCCGTTAAAGCTGACCCACTTTTGTGTTTGCAATTCTGTAACACAGGACTCTTAATCTCCCAGATTAAAAACTCAATTGAATAATTATGTGGCTGACCATGCAGGTTAAACCGTGCATTAGTTTTCCCAATTAGTGCTATACTGTCTTACATTGTCATTCTTGCCGGAGTCTCACATGGTGAGCGTGCTGCAGGAGTCTGTCCTGTATTGAGCAGTTTAATGGACAAAAATAGACCCAACACTGCATTTTAAATCCCCGTTATGATTTACAGGATGACACAGAAAATGCAAAACACAGTTTCTGTAATGCATTTCATGTGCACATTATGTTCTGAACAGAGGATTATTTTTTGTTTGTTTGTTTTGTTGTTTTTTTAAATACGGACAAACCACACAAAGCTACATGAGGCAGCAGTTTATAAAAAACACAACTGCATCTTTTATTCACAAAAAAAGTGAAAATTGTCCAAACAACAACAACATAGCTCAAAGCATTTTTATTATCATGTGCTCTGGAACAAAAGCAATGCTGTGAGAGATGGAAAAGAGAGGACAGGGGACATGTATGTTTAAGAAAAAAAAAAAAGAATGGGAACAATAGCGAGACAGAGTAGGGAGATGGGGCAAAGAGATACGAACTGAAGAATGCTCAGAGCGTTGTGGTCCTCTGCCAAGCTGAGGGTTCAAATTGAGGCTGAAACCCTCATTCAGTAAGAACTTATTTCACAGCCATCACTGCCAGCACCTGTGGGTCCCGAGAGAGGGGGTGACTGTGTGTGTGATGGAGAGAGAGAGAGAGGGAGAGAGAGAAAACACTGAGCATAAATCTGTTGGAGATCTGACCTGAATTTACAGCACACTTGCTGGTAAACATCCGCTCTGCTGCTCTGTTCAGCCTTGATACTGTGTTTAAAGCCCCAATCTGATGTGCTCTGTTGACTCACTGACACATCATGATTGGCTTTGTTTGTGCATTGATTTACTGGCTCGATGGTCGTCTATATGAATTTTTTTTTTCCCCAGATGCTTATTTAGCTCTGAATTATCTTTTAAAGTCCAGGTAAGCATCTGTTATCCTTCTCCTACTTGCTGCTTGAAATACATTACTGCTCTACTTTAGGAATCTGAGTGGCAGTATAAAGCTCCTGAAATATTTAATTTCCATCTACATGCCAGACTCTATGAATGTATACATGCTTTTATGCAGCATAATCTCAGTGGAGCCAGATGTTATTCTGTCGCTTGTGAGAGTGTATGTTTGGAGACAACTTTTTGGCATTGTGCTTATTGGAGCCAAGTATCCGAATACAAGTGTGCATCATAGATTAGAGTTCATATGAAGCGAGAGGAAAAGTAAGGGTTGGAGATACGGACATACATACAGGCATGTAGTATGGCCATACTTTCGAACATTTTGGAACTCCATCACACCACAGACTGTGTGGGTTGTAGCTACTGCAGTAGTGGGCCAGTCACCCATAGCTTTAAACTGAAGAACATTTGACTGGTGAAGTGTTGATACTATTCATTTTGGTTGATACCTTAAAGGTATTTAGTACCGATACCCTGCCCTAAGTGCAACCACAGTATTTCCCACTTTTTAATAGTGTCTGTTTCCAGTCTGTTCTGACTCCCAAGGACATTAAATTCAGCTGCTTAGTCATTGGCTGTTGACATCTGATTCTGACACAGAAGACATCCCCCACTGTCTATATGAGAAATTACAGGCTTTCAGTTAACTCCAGTGTAAACCCATCTGCAACAATGATATGGTATGAAGAGCAAGAAATATAAAATATGCATTAATTCTCAGTCTAATTCCCAACATTTTTCTTTTTCTTTTGAAGCTTGGACTGGACCTTTGTTCTTACTCGAACTGAGGTCTGAGCTTTGAAAGCTATCTCACCTACAGGGATGTTTCTGCAGCAAACACACAACAGCTTTAATATTTAATGTATTCTGTATGTGGTAATGAATTTCTACGTGTCTATTGATCATGTCATATATGACACGCATGTGAAGCAAACAAAACCATGCATTATAGATATGCAATCTCCTTGATGGCTCACATTATTTATGAATCCTGTTTCATGCTGTGTATTTGATATTTAAAGCATTCGTATGATTACCCACACACTCTAAGTCCGTTTTGAATGCTTGTAAGCAGCCAGTGTAAGTAAATCATTTGGAACGAAGGATAACAATGCCCCCGAGATCACTCTACTATTCACAGTATAGGGTTGTGTATGGTGTACTGTATATCCAGCACATGGCCAAAGATATTGGAAAATTTAAAATGCATAACTCTTTGCAAGTATTATACTGTATTCTCATTCCTCGTCTTTTTGAGCATTAATTTATGTAGAAAAAAAATAACGCCTGATGTTCATTGCTCAATAATTCATGACTGCATACCCCATACGGTATGTAGAGGAAACCCCCCACCGTGTTAAGAGAAGACTGTTGACACACCTCCATGGGATGAGCACTCTGTTCAAAGACCCCCAGTGGTGTCGGCTAATAACCGCCTCGATCCTTTACGCCAGCATTTTGGAAATACCCAGCAGCAATATGACACATCTCCTGCATGGCCCACCCTGCCATCTTTGATCTCCTAACCTCCTACAGATCCATTTTACCCTAAAGCGGCACAGTCTACCATGACCTGTTAAACACAACCATGACATTTAAAGCTGCAGCTTAACAGAAATTTTAAAAAGAGCCACACATAAAGATCTGTCCGTGCCACTATCAACCCCAAACACAAATTTTATTAAAAATGTGCTTCAGCATATTTCATTTGCTTCACCAATATGAATACCTGTTTTTCACTGCAAGCAAAAGATGATATAGATATATAATTGAAAGTTTATCCCGTATATTTAACATTGCACTCCCTTTGTTTTTTTATGCATTGGAATAAGAAATGTAGTATGTAGTTTTATCATAATTATTTATTTTAATTTTATTTTTTATATTTATTTATTATAATTTTAATTTTTAATTTACATTTTTTTGTATAAATACACTTTAAATGTTGCCACATTAACAGAGGGCGCTACAACACCCCCAGTACCCATACTTCTGGCGGAGATGTTACCATGTAGCCCGTAACTGTGACATTTTAATTTTTATTTATTTATTTTTTTAATCTGCAGGAATTTTATTTGTGAAACTACAGTTTAATGCATCTAAGTCTACTAACAACTATGCTACTGTGATGGCTTCTCTAAAGCCACATGGCTTTATGAAAAACACAAGATGAAAGTTAATAAACTCTGCATTTTTTAATTTAATATGGAGACAATATTCTCAACATGGGAACTTTGAAATTTGCATCTTCATCCTCCTGATTCTTAAAAGATTCGCTTCAATTTTCAGTTGTGAAATCTGAAGAAGCCAAATGTTGCCGTGTAGTTGTTTTTCTGATAGGCATCTTGGTACACAACAGTGAGCCACAGGTTTGTGTTCATTGTTCTGACTAGATTTTTAAAGCTCTTACCAGTGGGAATACAGTCTCTAGCATCACACAAATGTAAAAATTTATGTCCTGTGAACTTGTGAAACTGAGAATTTATGTCCTCCAGATTGCTATCAGCAGAGTATGACAATAGCGAAACTGAGAAAATGACGAAGCAGCACGACCTGTTGTCTGTGTTGAGTCTTGGGAGAAAGAATCTTTTTTGCTCTGCGCCCACGTACACAACAGCTGTAGCCTTTTAATAAAGTAGCGGGTGGCCTTGGTTTTCTCTGAACTGAGGGTTGTCGGAGGTTTGTGTGAGCTTGTGTGTGTGTGTGCGTGTGTGTCTGTGAGCACTCAGCCATGGCAGGCGACTGATTGATGGCTGAGCAAGTCCAGGATGCTCCATGGCTGCTACAGATTGGCACAGCGGAAACCTGGCGCTGGAAGTGCTCCGAAACACACACACACATACAGGGCATACTTACACATATTTCATTTTTTTCCCCTCAACACCAAAACCACGGGCAGAACATCCCAGAATGGGGGGTTGTCGCCCACATGCCCTCCACATCTTGTCGGCGCTTGAACCTGCCAAGTGTCATTTTTAAGCGCCAGAATGTAGCTGCGAACATATGGGGACGGGGTTAGGATTTACAGGTTGTTTCGAGGGCAGAAATACAGTTGCTGCACACACATTTAGATAATACGCATTTTATAAAAGGTTCTAAAATGGAATATATGTCTCTTTATTTTAGTTTATTAATTAGGGCAATGTACAGTGAGGGATGTCAACATTTTTACATATGTCAATCAACAGGGCAATTTTGCGCTATAGTTTACTGCACTTTGCACCACCCAGGTCGCTAATTTTGCAAATCCACCCTACTCTCCCTATGACTGGTTTGTGCTTGTTCCTTTTGTTGGTTGGGTTGGCTAGGTTTAGGCAAGAGGAGTGAGACTGTTTAGGGTTAGGGTGAGAATATCACAGTAGACTTAAGAGAGGCAGATTAGGACAGGCTATTCCTTCGCTGGGGTTGGCCCCTATGGCTCTGCAGGTTTGACGACTTCCGTTATCAGTTTTTATCACTGAGTGCTGCTAGCAAACTAGCTCCCACCGGATCTGGGTGGTGCACAGTGTAAATCTGCCAGGATTAGCTTACCAGTAAGGACCGGAGGGTCCTGGTGGTTGGCAGTGGGCACAATGTTTCTGCATGTTAGCAGGCTTGCTGGGAGTCTGTCAGCAAAGCCAACAAAAAATAAAGTACAAGACATTAAGTTTACAAGAAAATGACATTTCTCCCTCTTTAGTTGATTAGCACTTTGAAATTCAGTACCAAAGCTCACTAGTTTGCCAAAATAAAAGAAAAAGGCCTCTTTTATTTCACATCATTTTGTGTTTTGTTTTTTTTTTATTTCTTAGAAATGAAGTGGTTCAGTAAGGCTAAAGGGCGTGTGTATGTTGGTGGCACAAAAGGTTAGTTTTTTTTCTTCTTTAAGGTCCTGTGACAATTATGAATGAGAATACATGAATCATGAAAATTAATACATGAATATATGCATAGAAGTTGCACTTATTTATGCAGACATGATCAAGAGGAAGTTGTGAAGTGTTACAGAAATCAGAGCCATACACTGTGGTGAAGAGTCTCTGGTGATTACAGTTGGACTACTCTAGTTTTACTCCCTGATGAAGATCTTCATTTGCAAGTACTTGCATTTGAAAGGCATGTGACTAAAACAAAGTAAAACAAAATGACTGGAGGTGTCAGAAAAGTAGGGGGTGTAAAGAAAAATGAGCCATCTTGAATTTTAGGAGTTAATAAAGTATGTGCCGCAGTGGTTGTGCTAGAGAACATGATATCCCTAAGGTGCTGTAGCTGGGAAAAAATATGCTGCTGCCTCCAGCAGATTCTCGGTTGTCCTACACGGCACACAAAGTATAGACACAAAAATGTACACAGCCATATTCAGAAAATGTGATCCAAATGTATACGTACAAAAATAAAATAGCATGTAAACACACAAGAGATACACCCACACTGGCTGGAAAAATGGATATAAATGCACAGAAACACTTCCGCAAACACACACAACTGCATGCATGCATACACACACACACACACACATGCACACACATACACACACACAAACACACACACACAATCACAGCGAGTCAGGGGAAAAAGTGACCATAAAACTCTGCAGTCTTGTATCATTTTAATTCCACATCATTCTTGCCTGTCACCTCAAGTCACAATATTATAGAGTTCATAACAACAGCTGGTAACAGTCAATTTAGTTTGCTTTTTTCTTTTCTTACCTCATTATTGCAGCACATTAAGGTAAAGCTCCTATAGAATAGGGAAAAAAAATCACTGCATTACTTTTTAAGACACATTTTTTAATGCAGCACTCAGAAGCATAAATGACAAAAAAATAAATAAATAAATAAAAAATGGATGGCTTGCCATTTTATGTCATGCAGAGATTCCTGGTCCCCAAAGGATAAATCCCACTGACATTAAGGATTGGCTGACTGTTCCTCCAGCACCACCTTGAGGTTGATATATGTGATTTTAAGCAAAATGACTCACAACTATTTGACTGTCATGAAATTTGTTATATTTAAATTTGAAATTTGAAATATTTATGTTTAGCAAAGAAATAACTGTAACCAGTGTAACTTCAGTGGTCCTTTATGTTTTCATCTAGTTCAGTCTTTAGGTCAAGGTGCCATATTATCCAATACTTTGGTTTATGACCAAAACTAATGGCATTCCCATAAATTTCACCTGTAATTTGTGTTTAGTGCTAATAAGCATATTTAAGCATGCTAAATGGATAACATTAGATGGAGAACCTGGAAAATCTTACCTGCCAAACATCAGCTTCAGTACGTTGGGTTTTGAAGTATTTGTCATGGTGTCCAAACAGTGGAATTCCAACTTTCAGATCTGTCACATGACAGTATTGAACCCAAAATGGCATCTTCCCTATGAGCATGCTTTGGGAAAATGACTGTAATTCAGGGGATTCATGTTTTTTTGAGCATCACAACCTGCACAAAAGTTTTATTATCAGAATTTGACACATTCTACCCCTTAACATTTCAAAAGTCTAGAAGAGCTCCAGCATTAAATTATTGGCTCACACAGGTCTGTCATGCATGTACTGTATGCGCCCAATGATGTGAAAGTAATTTTACACAAGTGAAGTTTTTTTGCTTCATGCACCACTGAGCAACGTTTATAGGAATGATCAGTGCTGCAAAATTTTAATATTTTTCTCAAAGCATCACAGTGCCTTAGTGTCCCATAGAGCTGATAACATGGCTGTGTCATCTTAATATTGTTTTCTAACCAAAGAAGTTTGACATCTTAATATTACATGGAAGTAGAGTTCTCAACGGGCCGGAAAAAATAACCCAAACCAAAAGAACCTGTGTAAGTTGAACCCAGCCCCTCCAAGATCACAACACTAAATACTAAGCCTAACCAAGCCTGACCCCCCCAAAAAAAACCACTAGGCGGCTTCTAGTGCTCCTTGTGTCCCCGTCCTCCCTGCCTGCAGGGCGAGAAGGAGAGGGAGCCACAGTCTGGTGCTGAAACTGAAGAAGCAGTTCAGGAGCTGTCGGGTGCTGAAACTAACAAAATGAAGCCCTTGACCTAGTTTGACAGAGTTTTTTATCCCTGCGTATCAATGCACATTTTCAGCCCAAACCCAGTCAGGGTTTTTGGGACCCGTTGGGCTCAGGTTGAGATTGACAACTCTACATGGAGGGAGGAACTCCAGGTGGAGGATTGGGTGTACAGAGTTGAGTGTGACATGTTTGGGCTTCCCCTAAACCAAATGCTTCAAAATGCTTATCCATAAAAGCATTAGTCTGCACTCTTTAACTGTCAGGAATGGATATTGCAGGGGAAACAAAATGTTAACACTAAGTGTTTGCAGGTTGGCTCACAGATATGTAATCTAGGTAGCATTGTGTTTCACACAAAATATTTCTGCTATTGCAAATTAGTTGTGTGACGATTTAGGATCATATTTAGAAGCCTCAAAGTGTATTAAGATGAGTTGTTCTGTGAAATCACAGTGCAGAATATGAGATGGTGCTCACCTGTGTATTGTCCTAATTTGTAACCATTTTTCTGCTGGTGATGAGCTGATCTCACGTGCCCACATTTCTTTGAAAATCAGAAAAATCATCATCCCGAGAAGGCAGAAAAAGATACATTATGCAACAGACCACAGGCTGTTGAACAGGTTTAATACTTTCCCCATTGCCTGCGGGTAAACACGTCATTACATTTTTCATCTAATTTATCATTAACATAGCTTAAATAACAATGCACAACAAAGCAGAGGTGTTGTTTTCGGGGCATGTTTTCAAGCTGAGAACCAATCAAATTGCCGCCTCAGGCTTTTTCTTTTTATTCAACATTTTCTGTCAATTTTTTTCTGCAGCTATGTGAGCTTGAGACAGAGATGTGACTACATCAGATTACTCTCCAAACATTGTTTCATGAGTGAGTGATTCAGTTGCATCACAATCTCCCCAGCAGCACATCATGGAGACATAATGGCTGTGAAACAAGGAGGACCAAAAATACCTGGAATACCTGCAGAAGAGGCTAAATATATTTCAACAGTGATATGGATAAAATTCAAATTAGGATGGATTTGTGTACTATTTTTGGTTGCTGTAACTGCTAAATATGTCTATCCATATGGTTTATTGGTTTAGTTTATTGGAGACTAAGCTCAGTTAACCAGCACAAACAGATGGTTTTTGGTTGTGTTAGCTAGCTAAAGAGCCTAGAAATTCAGCAAACCAACCAATGTCTTTTTTGATTCACTCATATGATTCAAAACACAGCAAGCTGTTCATCGCCTCGAGCCAAAACGAATCCCACACATCATTCAGTTCAGCTCCAGTTCAGCTGATCTTGAATGCCATACAAAAATCCTGCTAACCCACTCGGCTAAGTACAATAACCTACAGTAACAGCTCAGTGTGGTGTGTATGTGTGTGTGTGTGTGTGTGCTCCATGCAGGATCTAAAAGCAAAAGAGGAGATTTCACAGTTTGAGTCTCCTTTTCTTTCGGCCCTGGGGAGGTGAGGAATTCTCCTGCTTCCTTTCACAGAGTGTGTCTGTAAGTGGTCCGGTCATCCGAGTGAGTGACCCCTTTGTCAGTGCGCTCACGCTGAGCCATTTTGGGAAGCCGGGTATTTGGTGATGTCTCTGACCTTTGACGTTTCATGTGAAGGGTCAGCTGTGTATCTAGGCATTTTATTCCCCATCTATATGTAGGAAAATATCTTTCCCAGACACCAGGTCATGGATGCAACCCATTTTTTTATACTTTTTTTTTTTTTTTCAAATCGTGCAGATGGCTGCAGTGGCCTTAAGGTTTAAATTGCCTACTTGAGACTGGAAGAGGCAGCTGAGGACAACCTGGGAGAGAAAATGGCATAATACTCACCCTTAACCACAGTGAAGGTGCCCTTGAGCTGACATCTATTGCTTCTAATTGGTCCACTGGAGCTGCTTAGTGTCCAGGAGATTGTGATGGGCAGACTGATTCTTTTCACAGTTTCGGTTCCTTTGAGTTGATTGTGTAAACATGTGTGCTCCTTGTTAGCAACATATTGTTTGAACTCTCTGAGCAATACACCACATCTCTGTAGCTTCCATGGTTCCACATTACAATGTAAAGCTCATTAAAACACTGAAGTTGAAATGATTACCATCAAAGGAGCATGTGAATGCACCACTGGCATTGGCTGGCGGATGTCTTCACTCAAGTCCAAATCGATTGATTTTCGTTCACTTACGGTAGCAAGCCATGTGAGCAGTACCCTAAGTTAACAGTGAGTGGGAAAAGTCAGGGTTCATGAGCACAAGGACATTTGACAAGCTGACCCTGTACATATTGGACATAAAAAAAGAGTCGTTCAAAGGGATTCATTCGTTCATTTGCACCCTTCACTGCAAGGAAAAGATACTGAAGAAGCACGTAAATGCACCACTTGCTGTGGCTGGTGGAGGCCTGGTTTAAGGCAGATCTAATCTATTCTGGTTCACTCACTGTAGCCCGCAGTATGCGCTGTAAGTGGGCCATAATTTGGGAAAAACTGGGATTCATGAGCATTCTGACATTCAACAAGCTGATCTGGTACATACTGAACACTGAAAAGAGTCATTCAAAAGGATGTATTTGTTATTTGTTGCCCATCAGTACTAGGAAACAATACCCAATGAACACAAAAATTGCACCCCTTGCCTCAGCAGTGAGAGGTCCTTATTCAAGTTTTATTCAATGAATTATTGATCACTCACTGCAACAGGCAGTGTGAGCACTACCCTACAATGACAACGAGTGGGCGTGTGTGAAAAGTCTGGGATTCATGAACACTGGGAGTCATTCATTAATTTTCATCCATCACTACCAAGAAAAGACACCCAAGGAGAACATGAATGCATAACTTGCCTTGGCTGGCGGAGGTCTCGACTCAAGTCTGATTTGATCAGCTCTGGTTCACTCACTGTCGTGGATATTAGGTAGTATGAGCAGGACTCTATGATAACAGCAAGTTGAAAAAGTCAGGGATTCATGAGCATTCAGACTTTCAACAGGCAGCTCAACACATGCTAGACACTAAAAGAGTCATCACTACCAGGAAAAAGCAGCTGAGGATCTGTTCAAACTGTATGACTGTAATGCTTTGGTTGGGGAGAAAGAAAAAAAAAGTGTTGATGCTCAGCAAAGCACTTACCTCGATAAATGAAGGCAAGGAAAACACAGCGTAGATACCGTGCAGGGCTAGAGATCAGCTTGATTAAGCGTCAGCAGATGTTCGCTTGGCTTTATCAGACTTTGCTCAATCTGTCTCCTCGCCTCCTTCCCGTCCTTTTGTTCCATTTCATCCATTTTAATTCCTGTTATCTCATTTGAACCAATCTGCCTCATATTACAGATAGCGCACCTTTTGATAGGTATCCTATTGATTCCTTGCAGAACAATGGATGGTCTTCTTCTTTCGACAGCTTCTCATTAGCAGTCCACGGCAGCAGGTCCCACACACTGCTGAATAATAACACACACACACATGCATGCATGCTCATGCCTCTGTGGACTGATAGGGCTGAGTGTAATATGATTATGGGCTGTCCCTGTGTGACCTTCGAGTTTGCATTTTATCGACTGCATTCAGTCTGGGCTGGCAGATTTTTTAAATACTAACTATTCACCTGCTCTGCTTTGGGAGCATTTATAAACTTGTTAAATAAGCAGCAGTTTGCAAAAAAATGTCCTCGGTCCCAGCCAAAAGCTTAGCACTTTTAAGGCCAACAAGCTAAGCATTTCTGAAGTTTTCCGGATGAATTTTTGATACTTTTGAGGTCATTTTCCACTTCTCAAGGACTTGTTCTCGCCAGTATTTTTTGGCATTCTAGAGAGGCTGTTTGAGCTGAAATCTGCTGAATTCTAGCCTTGGGGAGACCTCACCAAGCCGGCTCTGCTTGTCTCTGTGGTCCTCACGTCAAAACAGGAGCCTGGACTCAAAAAGAATTATCAAACAGATGCATGTCTTACAGGATAAAGATGCATGCTGTCCAGATGCATAAAGCATCACAAGTTAGGGAAAGAATCCCAAGAGGGTGGATTCTGTGGAAGTCTTGAAGCTGCAGATGTATCGCTCCTAATTTCAGCATTAGAGCTTTGAGTCTTGAGTGCCAGCATAATTCATAAAGAATTCCAGACTGAAGAGTTCAAAAGATAAGAAAACTTACTACCGCAGCCAAAAGATGGGTAGTAAGGGTGTCAAATGAGTGCTACGGTTTTGGTCCAACCAGCTGTAAAGATATTTCAGTTTCTGTTCTCAATGTTTAGTATTGTTATAGTTATAAGTTATAAATTCCTGTCCTGCATTCTCATCAATTTAAGCTACCCTTTCTCGAATGAAAAGAAATCATTCAACCCTCAAAAATAATGCTGTAAACCATACTTTTTACAGAACAACAATGAGTTTTTTTTTAATGTTATATCGCCGTTGCTCCACATTTTAACCCCAACAACAGAAATGCATCTCCTTTCAATCTCTTTTTTATGTTTTGGTTAAAATTATGAAGACTTCTCAAATGGTATTTGCTCTCCTATACTAAATATATATATATATATATATATATATATATATATATATATATATATATCTGTACACATTCTTGTTGCCTTGAACTATATTTGCACTATTTTGTAATTGACATAATCATTAATTTTCATTGTTTGGGATTTTAAGAAGTGTGATCATAGTAACCAGCCTTATTAATGATTCATTTGGCTCGTTTTTGTAGCAAGACTATGGAATGTGTTGTGTTTCAAAGGTTAACCCCTATAATACCTCACAATAAGACAGATAGGGAAGTTTAAGTGAGCAATAAATTATATGCAGGACAGTAGAATTTAATGTATCCTTAGATTTATACAGGATTGCTACTGCTTTGAATTTTTTCCTTTAATTTTGGCAATATTTTGTGTTTATGTTAATTTATGATCAAACACAACCCTAAAAACTTCATCTCGAAAACTCTTTCAGTTTAAACATCACAGGTCTTTATTTTAATATCCCCATCAGTTTCTTTTTTTTTTAATTGTGAAATGCAGTGACTGCAAAAAAAACTGAAGTCTCTCTAAAGTCAAGAGAGACAAACAATGACACATACAATGAAACTGAAGACACTTAAACAAAACAAAACAGAGATACAGTACAGGCTTTAACTGATGGGTATAGAAAATGTGGTGAAAACAAACAAAAAAAATCAGAGATATAGAAAAAACGTACGCAGATGGATTAGTGTGTGAGGGGGTGATCAGTGTTTGTAGGGGGGGAATGAGGATTAAAAAAAAAATGTCTTTTGTGTTCACACAACTGCACATATACCACATTAACATCTTTGTGATTTCCTACAGCCATAGTTTTATTGGTATTAAGAGACACAAGTAACCCTAACCCTAAAACCTAACCCCTGTGTAATTTTGGGTCTTGAAAATTAGTGTATATTAAAAAAAATACCCCGCAATGGTTCAGTGTTTTTATGCTTCTAGTTTGGAAGGATATAATTACATGTATTTATATTTTCTGTTGATTTTAGATGGTGCTTAACACAGCTGAGGAGGAATCTTTTTTTGGGGAGGCCCTAGAGACGCTGCAGCACATCTACTAAGGTAAGCAAAAGATGTTTCACTGTTATATTTTAAGCTGCATGCCATATTACTTTGAGCTGTATTGTGTGGCCTATTTGCATAGCACAACAGTTCACCTGGGAGACACTCCCGGTTCAAGAGCAATGTAGTGCATCTTGTCAGTTTTGCAGTTTGGGTACAAAAGCCTCGAGTGAAGTTACCTCACATTAGGCAACGGGACATCTGCTAAAAATGCTGCCAGCGTAGATCTGTGTTCGAGTCGGAGATGTACTCAGTGTTGTAATGGCAGAGCGGTTCTGTGGGCAGCAAGACAAATCTCCAGCAGAAGCACTGACACGATGCATAAAAAGCCAAGGAAACTGTTTTTCTTTAGTCTCTAAATTCGACTTTTTCTCCTGGCCATGCTGTACTCGGTTTCTTTCCTCCAACTCTGTCACATCAACTGACTCTTGCTCCATTGTTATCTGATTTGTGGAAAGCTATCAGTTGCGCTTGTACCCCCGCTATCAATCATCTACTGTACAAACAACGTGGAGACTGTCAACACATTGTGGCATAGACAAATGCCATATGACAAGAATGTTTAGATAAGAACTGAGCACTGTATCCACACAAAGCCTGGGATTAGTGTGGGGAATTAATGCAGAATGAAAACTGTAGTTCTGTATGCCACAATGGATGTCAGTGATTAATCTATCATTGGTTGATCTGCATTAAGAATTTAATCAGTTAAAAGTAAACTGACAGTTTGAAAGATGGGGGACGTGTGGCGTAAACGTCCTGGTTTTGGTGTACTGTCGGGTCACTATAGTGAAGGAGATGAAGTTCCAGGTGTGTGTGCTAGCTGCCTGCAGTGGCCACACACATCTCTATACAGGTGCACACAAAGGATGAAAAATAATTGCGCCTTGTTGTCCTGATTCTGTAACCAGTGTGTATTTGTTAATTACCCTTTCAAAATAAAGTCGTGCTGTGAGCACCCCGCCGTGTTGTCTGGTGGGTGTGAGGTTTAGTTAGCATGCAGAGGCTCATGCTAATGCCAAACTGCCAAAATGGTTGTTGTGCCTCCCCAGGACATGTGCTATACCTGAGCAGGTGTTTTCAGCAGTTGGTATGCATGTTAAATGAAAACAGTGTGACTTGAGTCTGTTTGACAGATTGGTGTGACCTATTATAGGTTTGGTAATAGCAGTTTGTTGTTGAAGGCTACAGCAGTTTTTGTTGTTACCTGAAAATTAGTAAGGGTCGACCGATATTGGGCCAATGCCGATACCGATTATTCATAGTTAATGACACCGATTAACGATATTTGGAACCGATATGCATTCACAATAAAAATGAAAATCAAGTCGGTGTTTTGCAAGTCCCCATTCAAGATGGGCGAATGGTGACAGAACAAGTCATAAACTTAAAGTTTCAAGTCATAAACAAGCCATATTGTGCTCATTACCAAATGTTGTTGACTATCCCATAGTTTTTGTACGCACACTAAATTATCTTTGGCATCATTTTTTCACGCTGGCACTCAGCGATGTTAGGTCACCACAGTTCTGCCCTGTAACTTGATTGGATGCTGTTGGTTTGCTTAAAGGGGTTCTGCTGAATTAAGTGTTGACTTGCTGGGAATAAATACCATCATAATAGTTGATTCAGTAAATGAAGAAAAAATAGTTAAACTGTGGCAACCTTTTTAAACAACTAATACTAGTTAGTTACTATTTTTTTTTTTTTTAAATATTTGGGCTTGGGGTAAAGGAATCATGTGTTTTCAAGTTCATAGGCTTTAATTGAACTGAAGTCATGACTCATCTGTCCGCACTTCTGCTGTATTCTGTTACATCAATTCTTAGTAATATGCATGCCAATATGCAACACAGTCCAATGATGATGATTAAATTTAGTTATTACATTAGGCCTTATTTTGACAAATGAATGGCAAGAAAAAGGCTTTAAAATGTAAACCTTTTCATAATTGATCAGATAAATGGGACATCTTTTTGGAGGCGTGAATATTTTCCAGCAAGCATTGCAAATTGTGGAACCGCATCAGCGCAGGCAGTAAACACAACAGTGCATCCACTGATAGTGGGAGTAATTTACATCCACGTTCACATCATAAGCCACATTTACAAACATTGGAATATCTGCTGTAATTTCCCCATGGCTGATTTCCAATTCATGAATAGAAATCACTTGAGCATTTTAACAAGTAAAGCATGCAAACACTGCTTTCAAGATGAAGCAAAGGAATACCGTCTATCTATTCTTCTGGTTTGACACAAACACAATGCAGAACTGCCAACCACTCAAGCACTCTACAATAAAGTGTGTGAGAAATGCTTAAGAACATGGTACTATTTGGTCATTATTTTCATCACAGCTGTTTTCAAGAACTGAAGTATGAGTGGTATTGCATGGACGTTTAATTACTGTTTAACCGTTTTGAGATCCCTTTAGCCGTCAAATGTGTCTGAGAGGAGAGCTACAGTTATATTCAGAAGCTCGACAGTGGAGTGATGAAATCGCGAGCACAAACAATCACTGTGGTGATGAAAACAGAGAGAATAAGGCCCAGATGAAGATAATTATCCTCTCAGAGTGTACACTCAACTGCACCTAAATTTAGAGCTTCTGCGGGTTTCTTGTTTGTCAAAGCCTGAAGTGATTTCATCTTCCTTCTTTTTGCCTTTTTTTCCTCAGAGACTGATTAAAAAAATTGGACTTATTTAAGACAGGGGATGGCAGGTGCCGCACCATGCCAGAAATATATGTATTAATTACCACATATAAATTCCATAGTACTCAAGATCTCCTCCTTTTCCCATTCATCAACATGCGTGAGCACATCCGTGACTGGCACATCATTTGAAATCAAATTCAGAATATTAAATAAATATGGTGGCAGTGAATCATTTGTCCGGCGTAGGACTCAGTGGCCAGCCAGCGGAACCAATCGGGAAATCAATACAGCAATTCACCGAAAATTAGCGATCATGAATACTAATTAAAAAGCATACCATTACGGATCTTTAAGGGCCTTGAGAACCTGGAATTAATTATGGTGTATGGCAATGGAATGGGAACACAGTGTTCACAGCATAAGATGTTACAGGCTGGGAGGTTGATTTGATGAGACAGAAATAGATGGTGAGTCTTTCTAAGAGTGGTTAATCTCTCCCTTCAAGCTTGAGGCTGAAGTCATTTTGAAGTGTCAAAAAGTGTTTCTTTCTTGGTAGCATCATCATGTCCACATCTCTTTGACTGGCTGTTATTTACCGCACTTTAGAATCTAAATAACATCGACAGCGTTAGGACTCTTAGGAAACTGGTCGTTCTAATGCACTTTCATTCACCCTCTTCACCCTTTTTATTCGCTTGTTGATGTCCTTTTTTTGTTTGTTTGTTTACATCGGGCCATCTCGCTGTGATGCCCAAAAAAAAGACTAGCGAGTAGGAGTGTGAAATAAGTGGGAGTGCGGGTGAGAGACCCTCAGCCTCTGACGTGATTGCAATCAAACGGAGTACAAACCAAACAGGCTCTCAGTATGTTTAACACAAGCGTCCCATTTTGTGTTATTTATCATGGGTCAAACCAGGCATTTATATATTACCTCTGCCATGTTTTTGGATTGGTTTGTTTGTTGGTTTGTTTGTCTGTTTGTTAGGATTACGAATAAAACGAGTATACTGGCCCAATTTTGGTGAAACTTGGTGGAGGGGTGTACCACCATGATGTCACCCACTGGTTTGTTGACTTTGAAGTCTTTGGCATTTTAGCCATCGCCATCTTGAATATTTGGAGGCAGAAGTAACACTAGTTGCGAGCTTGGTTTTCGTGGTGCATTTACAGCTATGGTAATCTGTGATCTGTGACCAAAACTTTAACATTAACTTAATAAACTGACAAAGGAAAAAAGTTGAATTAATTATGGAGTCAGCCTCAAATGGCTATTCGAGGAACTGCAGTTTTGTCAACAAGGGTGGGTAGTAAGACAGTGCAAGGAATGCACATTGATAAAGAAGTCTATTTTTTTGTATGAATAAGTTTGCACTATGTTTATTTTGTACATTGTACATACTATTCTATATTATTCTTATTTTTGAGCAACTATAGTTTTTTCTTCACTACATTTGCCATTTACCTTCGTTAAAACTGGCCTGCTTTAATGTGTGGAATAATGGATGAGAGCACACCCTACTAACATAATAATGAACAGGGATTACAATGCACACACGCACTCACACCCGCAATCAGACATAGCAGAGCCTGCTTCTGACCTCATGAGAGCCGCAGCAGCGACAGGGAATTCAACCCCAGACAATGACATAAGCTTGCTAGTAAACTATTTAACATCACGATGAAGTTACATTTAACGCTAATGAACCAGCAGCCGACATTTGGATTATAGTGAGTGAGCTGACAATATCATTATATTACCCACAGGAGTCAAACACTGCTACAGCTTAAATCATGTTACAAACTTTAGCCACTTACTCACTGACTTACTCCTCTCCCTTCCCTACTCCCTCATAAGGCTGCAATGAGATCTCATCACTGCACTTTGCAAAAACTTGTTTCCTCTTTCAGTCACTTATAAATACGCACCAAATCTCCATCATATTCCAAATTCATATAGTGCTGCTTTTTACACATTTACAAAAACACATTTTAATTTAATTTAGCTGCATTGTTAACACTAAAATCAAAACAAAGTGTTTCTGGCCCTGATCAAAAAAGACACCTGGCCCAAGGTCCTGTCAAAAGATACTTTGCACCTGACCTAACAGTTTTTCGGGGGAAACCCTGTATTGAAGAGAGTTGCGTGTAGGTGGAAATGTAATCAATTAGCAAAGTTTGTTCATTTTTCATCTGTAACATCAGTGTTTGATGTTATGATCAGACTGAGAGGGTTCTAGAGAAACAGCTGGACCGTGAGTGGGAGATTATTCACATCTCGACTGTAAAGACTATTCTTTTTTGTTTGATTAGCCGACTGGCTAATAATTTATTAACCAGGTACTTCTTTTACTTTAACTTGAGTGAATTTCTAAATTTTACTTTGACTTGAGTCATTTTTTATGGGGCACTTTTAGATGAGTATGGATTTTCAGTACTTCTTTTGTGTTGGCTTCATTTTTCAGCCCCAGAGGTTGCTGCTCCGGAATAATCCATTAAATATTGGCGCGGATCTGAATCACAGGGCAGATACATGGATTACTTTTGCGAGAAAGGCCATTTGGCCTTTGTGGAGGTCTGTGCTCTCCGAGTGCCCTTTTAGTCTGCTTAGTTTTTATATTGCTCAAGATGAATCAATCAGATGCACCATAATGCCATGAGCGGTGCATTTGTTGCTCTAGCGCTTTAAGTATTTCTGGTGGCAGGATGGTGTTTGCTGAATTGATTTAAAGTAAACTACAGTGCCCATTCACATTAGATTAAAGTGCATGTCACCAAGTTCACAGGTGTGGCTCACTGATGTGTTTTTAATATTTAATAATATTTTTATGGAATTGGTTGACAGTAAGAAAACTATAAAATATTACCAGACTTATCTTTCACAGCAACGTTTTAAAAGTTTCCATTCAGTGCGTTGGTCATTTTACAGTCTGGATCTTGAGACATTTTCCAATATTCCCCCTTTAGCTCTTCTCATTCTCAAACAATGTTTGCAGGCAGGCTGGATAAATTTGATTTACTTTGACTGGCAACAGAGGACTCTGATAATTGTGGCTTATTGCACTTTTCTATTTTGTTTTTCTCAGGAACCAACCTGCCATGCTCTCTCTACTGTTATTGCCTTCTTGCGGCTATTTTTTGTGTATGTGGTTTGAAGGTTATAAAAGTTCATAATACAAGTTCTTATAAAATTTCTGTGCGAGGCCTCTCTGCAGCCGGTTCAATTACAGCCATGGAATTGCGTGGTGTTTTGCATTCATTTCTTGTTTGGACGGAGTGCAAAAGGTGATATATTACAAGTTTTAAGATTGGAAGGAAAGGATTTAAATTCTTTTATCGTAAAAATGTTCAACATTGAAAAATCAGACAGCATTATTTATTCATTTATCCATTTCCTCTTGGAAAGCTTTGAGTCCTAACCAGTGTCAGCTTTAACATGTGGGTCTAGACTCTGACATGAACAAAATACGTGGTAAAAATAGCACTGCTTATCTTTTTTGCAGGAGGAATACAATGTTTTTTTCAAGACAGATTTATGAACAATGACTCATCCAAGCATTCAGTAAAGAACATAAAGAACTCTCCATCTCCCTATCCTCTTTTGTGTCTCCCTTTGTCCCTTGTACTTTATTCTGCATATCACATCCATCAGCCCTTTATATCACACCTATAAAAGGAGCTCTTCTACCCAGACATTGAGTAATACATTTAAAATCATGGATTATTTTGCATACGATACCCTTTCCTTGTCGTTCACCCTCTACCAGGTTCCATATAGAAATGGAAGAATAAATAGGCTCTTTGATGGTAAAGGAAATGTATAAATTAATTTCAGAGCATGGGCAAATGTGCTCAATTCTTTTCCCATCACCAGCATTCATATTTATTTTCTTCGCTTCATGATGGAGCTGAGAACAGCTCCATCTTGGGTGTAACCCGAAAACCAAAATCTGAGGAAAAATAAAATGTGCAGTATATATAAATACAGAAAATGAATATATATGACAGTTACTATAAAATTGAGATATTCCAATACAAAGTTTTGCTTTTCCAATGCAGTGCTCCGGGTCAACACTGTGTGCATCAGAGCTGTCTATTCGCAGAAATCTGGCGATACAATACATATCACAATACATGAATTATGATTCAATATATTTTGATACTTTAATAGATGCCATGCCATTGTTCCATTGGCCCATTTTTCCTGAAACCCCAGTAGTCCAAAAAATGTCTTATTGAACCAAAAGCCATTTCTCCAACAGCCCACTATCCCACAAACTTACACCCATTGCTCTAAAAACACACTCCTGCTGTAGTCAGAAAGAGTCATGGACTTTAATCAATCAGCCCTGCTGCAATTTTTTTTTCCTATGATGCTGAAGTCATGACTTGCCCTGCTGCGCCTCCGATTGACTTACCCTGATATTCATACCTGAATCTTAACCGATCTCACTCCTTTGCCCAAATCTAACCAACCAAACCAATGAAGGCAACAAGTATGAGCCAATCAGAGGCAGTCAGGCGAGTCATACGTTCACCATAGTAGGAAAGCTATTGACACCTAGTAAGGTCATGTGATCTGTTTAGGATAGTAAGTATTTTCAAATAAATGGCCATTTGTTTTTGGGATACCTGGCTGTCGGACAAATGCGCTTTAGGTCCAGTGGGACTTTTTTTTTAATATAGGATTTCAGAATAATGAGCTGTTAAATCCTATCATAGTATAAAGAACTCACCATTTACATGAATTCTTAGCAAACAAAAACATTTTATGTAAACTGTTTTATGTATTCAGAACACAAAGCGATGCAATGAAAAAGTAATACCAAGCAATTATGTTTTCTATTTGCATATCAGCAAAATGTTCACCGACAAAGTATTTGTTGTTTTTCACCAAGATAGACAATCTTACAGGACACCATTCGTCATAGTGACTACAGCATTTTTTAATTAACTTTTTATTAACATTTAGCCGAAATCATGACATTTCCATTGCCCCAACCAAAGTGCGTTTGTTGCTTTATCTTAAGACAAAAGTCTTTCTTTTTATGTTATTTTATTATGTAACAGAAATCTCAATCTTACCCGAACCTTAACCAAAGTGGGTTTTTTTTTATGTAAATACTAATGACAGGCATCTGGACGTTACCTGAGAGAGAGTTTTTCTCACACAGTCCAGGTGGTCTCAAAAGACATATTTAGGGAAGCAATTTAGAAACATACATACAAATGCAATCTATATGAGACAGGGTTGAGTGTGCAAGGACATTTTTTTGTCAGCCTCCCTTATTTCTTTGTCAGTTCCCAAGACTTTTGTCTTTTGATCAAAAAGATTTCTCCCATGGGTCTCTAAAATGTTGACATGTGGGAAAAAAGAAAAAAAACGTAGACCAAAGCAAAAATATGCAAATGTACATCTTGTCAGTGGGCTCTTGGTGAGTGACAGCACAAAGGAACAGCAGTCTGTATCTTTATTCACCCCAGACCGCATACATAAAGATAACTGTGTGCTGCACTGATGCTGTTTGCTCCTCCTTCATCATTTGGCGTCAAATCACACATTATGTGTTTCCGGCAATCTCTGAGGAGGCTGATAGAGACCTTTAAATGCACCCCGCAGTGGGGAAGGTATTGACATCAGTCCATCAGAGTTTATTCACCTGCTTCATTAGACAGGGTTATGTCAAAACAAACTTTGATATCTCACTCTGTTGGAACAGGCATGACAGCCTGGCAGCTCTGTCAAGCTTTTGTTCAGTCAATTCCAGCGATTATATGAAAGTGTGTGCTTCTGGTTGCACACTTTATAGATATTATAAGCATGTTTACAAGCTCTGTGTGTGTACCCATGCATCCATGTTGCTGCATTAGCATATTTATGTCTGTATTTGTAAGTGTTTCCAGAGCGGAGCTGAGGTGAGCAACAGCTTGCTGCAGTGCTGTCACCACGCCAGCATTAGTGTGCATTATTTATCCGCCTGCAGACTGATTCAGAGAAAGGCATAACCATAGCAACCAGAGCCATGCACACATACACACACACTGTGAGCAGAAACATCGGTTATACTGGCACAACGGTGACTGGTGTTGCCCTAATCTCAGAATTCATATGTTTCGGCAAATCTCCCGCATTCTGGTTCTCAAAAAGCGAGAAATGCTTTTTGAAGCTCCACAAGAGCTGTGTTTTCTCATGCAGAGGGTACTACGGCTGCCCCCTCACTCAATCCAAACAAACTGCGTAGTGGATTTCTTTGTCAGAGGTTGGTGATGTTACAAACATCAATGTTTGCTGGCAGACACACAAACACAAGGCTGCATTTCACAACCCTGAACATTTTTTACACTCATACCACCACTGATTCCTAATTGCAAGAAATGGACTTGTCAGAGGTTGTCTATCGATTATAGGAACTGACACTTGACTGTTTTCACTCAGCTCTAGGCTCAGAATCCTGGCTGCAAAAGTGCTGTAGGTGATCCCTGGAACAACCAATACTGCTACAACTGTGCTGCTGAGGACAGTGTCAGTGTTTTGATTTGAGTCCAGGTGAAAGGATTGCTCTGGTTCTCTGCTAAAGGTGCAGTGATGTTCACAAAGTGGGGCACAAACTGCCTGTACCAGCCTGCCAGCGTTAACGGATAAAGTACTTCCCTTTAGCTCTGCTTCTGAGGACAGTTCTAGACAGATCTCACTCTTATCCACACATGTGGCTTTAGCTCTCTGCCTCCCAGTGCATCTCTGTAAACTGAAGAGTCCAGCTGGTGAGCTGTGAACACACCTTGTGAGGCCTGCATGAAAACCGACACTGAAAAAGCCAGTACCCACTGTGAGCGCCATAGGGCTGTTTGCTGCACTGATTGACCATACTTCAGGGAGATGACAAGGTTTATGTCAGGATTTGTGGTGAAGAATGAAGTAGTCTTGCATAGCCAGACCTGTTTCTCACAGGCGAAAGGCCTGGCCAAACCAGTCATGATTTAAAACTAAGGGAAAAAAGGCTTTGGTTGTTTATGTATCTTTGTACCAGTGATTCCAAACTGGAGGTTGAGTGTCCAAAAGTGGGTCACAGGTCCCCTCTAAATGGATTGCAAGTGACTCGTGAACATGTCAAGTTTGTCAAAAACTGCTTGCTGTTTTTTTGTGGACCATCCACAAAGCTACAGATATTTTTCCTTCAGCCTCCCTTGTCAAATAAAATTGAATATATGGTTATTTTTCTCATGTGCGGCTCTTGAAATGACTAAGGGGAATTTGTTAGCTTGACCAGTTGCAAACAATTGCTTTAGACCAATCACAATTGTTTTGGGTAATGGTGTTCTTGCAAAGGAGCCCTTGCAGAATGGTCAGGAGGGAACTTGTTCGGATTTACCCTAACCTTACGGGGTAAGAATACCAGCTTTGTAATTTACATCTTTTGGCTGTGTTTCACCAACTGTTGAGCTGTTGCATGATCTGCAGGCTGTACTTCCACATTTTGGTATTGCCCGCCAATTATGCTGACAGCTCCATGGATTCATAGTATACAGCTGATCACCAGATACACCGGCCTCTCTCCCTTTCTCTTAAATTCAGAGAGAAATCCCATCAGATGGTGAAACTAGGCATTGCTCATTAAATATAAATCAATATTACGTTACTTATGTTAATATGTTTTCAGATATGAATGCCCTGTTTTGCCATAATGGCGTGAGTTTGTAAACAGTAAGAGGACAACACATTACTCCCTGCACAGTGAAAACAGTAAAACTAAGCAGCAGTGATCTGATTTGCATGTTTCTGCCTCAAATCTTCTCAGAAATATGTTTTAGCTTACCGTTGAACTGAAATACAAGATCTGCGCATTGTTGCTCACAGACCATGTCCCTTACTAACTGGAGCTTTTATTGGTCTGAACAGGCGCATAGCATTCTGGTAGTTGTAGGTTTTCTATGACTTTAGCAAAATTGCCCTTTTATCTGTTTTCTGTGTTCATGTAGCTCCAGTGTCAAAAGTATTTCTGTTTTTCCACTCCAGTTTCATTTGAGGGCCTTCTTTATATCAGTAAAATATTCATTTAAACAATCCCCACAGTCAGAAGGTACAGTGATGTAATTCTGCATAATATTTAGCCATATGCTTCTGTTTGGGAAAAGGCCATTGGAGAAATGGCCCTTCAGAACAATGGCAGTCCCCTCCTCAACAAATGAAGAATTGTCTCCCAACCTCTGCAGCAAATCATTTGGGACTGGCACCACTATTCCATTCTTTTTTCTTTTTTCTTTTTTTTTTTTTTTACAAATGCCTCAATAATGTCTTTTGTTGGCTCTGGGGCAAATAATGAGAATTGAGCACTGAGCTTTGTAATGTGACCTTAGTCTGAGGGTGAGGTGACTTCCTGGTGTGGCTTTGACTCAGGATGTAGAGCGGATCATCCTTGACTCTGATTCAGAGCATGACTCTGAATCGCAAGTTGCTCCCAATGGGCAGGCCAAGGCCTTACATGGCAGCTCCATCAACATTGTTGTGATGTGACTGAGTGAATGAGAGGCAAATTGTAAAGGGCTTTGTTCAGTAAGGTAGAAAGGAGCAATTTAACAGCAGTTCATTCACCATTTACATGGAAGCAAGCCTATTTAGAAAGAAGACAATAAGAACTCTGCAGTCTTGTTATCGTGCAGTCTTGTTGTCGGTCCACCTTTTCGGTTGTGACATGCACTGTTTGTCATTCTTTAGGATCTGGCAGCTTGTTGTTGAGGAATGGAGGGAGATACAGGAGGACTTTGTTGTCAGGCAGATCCCCTGTATTTGCTTTGCACAAGCTCACAGCTGCTCACAGTCCAACACGAGTTGTATTGTGTGAATGTATGCATCGGGAGAGAGGCATAAACACAAAAGGGGAGTGGTGGAAGGGTGGTTAATTACTGAGAACATTTACACTATGCTGAGCTGTTTTTAGGCACAGGTGAGCTCTGCAGTTACATCTGGGGACAGTCTTTAAGGCTTTGTGTCATACATTTAACCCTTTGAAACCTGGAGTGGCATCGCTTTTCTTGTGCTGCTTTCAGACGCCCTTCACAAGTATTTAAACCTTTGAACTCTGTGCAAATTGGTGTGATTTCTTTCAAAAACAAAATATATTTATAACCATAATGCTTTTATATTAATGAATGTTTTTCATGAAAAAAATGACATATTTATATATATATATTGCACTTCAGGTCATTTTATTGTTTGTTTTTGTTTTTTTACCTTACTTTTTTGCTTATTTACAGGTAATTTTCTTCCCTAGTTTTTTTTTTTTTGGGGGGGGGGGCACACATGTTTTTAAGTTGTTTATTGCCCTCTTCCCATGTTTTTGAAAAAAATCAAACAGGTTTCATAGGGTTAATGCTGCGTGGATACCACCTATTCTGTGGTCCATGCAGTTTATTTGGTCACACCACTGCAAAAGATTAAAATGTGCAGGGACATTAATAAGCAGGTGGTTCACTAATGTTATAAACCAGGGCAAGACTCACAACTGTTACACTTACTCATGTTAGACTGGGGCATGTTGGAGTTAATTAGTTCAACACCAGACAGCTGGACAGTTTGCTGTTATAGTAGTAATGGGGAATGGTCAGAGTGTTTTGCTGTGTTTTATTACAATTCAATAAAATGTTAGAATTGTACTTTTCTGCAAACCAAGGATATGTTACATTTGTACATCAATATGTAGCAGATACATTGAAACTTTATATTTATTTATGTTTCAGCAACATGTGATTAACAAATGGTAAGGTTTCGGCACAAAAAACAACGCTTATGATTAGGAATGATCGTGTTTTGGCTTAACATCCCTGTTTTTGGTGTCACAATCCCTGCGGAAACGCAGCGATGACGCAATTAAAAACACCCACATTTGAGTGAAGATTAGTTTTAGTTATAAATGATCTGGTGCTGTGTGTGTCAGTATGTCTGAAAGCGAGCTACCTGCACCTGGTAAAAATGTCAGTGTCACCAGTATATTGTTAAAAAACATATTCACTCTGCTATATTGCACTGCTCTGACTTATTAGCTGTCTGTATCATAATAGCCTTCTTATCAAAGTAAGCTACAAAAATTGAAGTGTCACTTTTTCAAGCAGCTATGCAAACATTTGCAAGAATAACTGTCAGAATCTGACAATTGGAACTGCAAACAAATATTACTTTTGTGCATTTTTAAAGGCGGTGGACCAAATTTAGGTTGAGATGGACAAAATAAAACTGCAGACATCGTGTGTGTGATTATAGCCCTCTGCACAGACACAAACCAGAGAGAGCTTCTCAGGTAACTGTGACTGACAGCTTGGATTTTATCTATCACTGAGCTCCCCCATGTGCATGAGTGGTAGCCCCTGTACACACACAGCAGCTCCTCACCAGGGACCAGTCTTTATAGAGTCCTTGCCTTCCACTGCTGTCACAATTTGTATTTATATATTCTATGCACTCATGCAGGTACATTTTTAGTACATGTGGACTGTGCGAGGACAGTCCATAACTCAGCAAAAGGTCAAAGCTTTCTCTGTAATATTGTCACCAATCTGTATGTTGAAACAGTTTAAAAAGAGGAGCAGCAGCGATATAAAAAGAATTAAATAAAAATGAAGTAAACAAACTGGCAGAGATGACAGCCACACAGAAGCAGAGATCAGAGGTATAGAAACACTCAAAATGAAAGACAGTGAGTGTCCTACATTGGCAGTGTGGAGTCTTTGTACTTTGGCTGGGAAAACAACTTTTTTACTCAAAGCAGCATAACATTTAAAAGCTCTTATTTTTGTTGTATAATGTTGATCGAAGGGTTTGACCTTGGAAGCAATTTTCTTTCTCTTAGTTGCGTTAAGTGTCTTGTTCCGAAAGAAATTCGACAGAGGTGTTTGGGGCATTTCTACCCTCGCTAAGCTCTTACTCTGATTGTTGGCGAAATAAAAGCCTCCATGTAAATGTGGCCAGGGATTCAAACACTCCACTTTCCCGAATGCCCTCCATTGAAGAGGTGGGGGATGGGATAAAGAGAGGCTGAAGCTCCCAACTCCCGCCTGTGTCCTCTGCGCCTCCGTCAATAGCTAGTGGTTTCACTCTCCACTCATAAGGAGAGCGGCGTGATGACTGTTATTTAGCTAAGGCAGAAAACGAAGACCGGAAAACAAAGATGTGCAAACAGAGACACATGCAGACCCTCACAGACCATTCATCTAAGTCATATTTCACTCCTTGTATATGCATAAAATCTGTATCTCTGTGCAATCCCAAGGAGTTTCCACAAACAGGTTTTATGTAAGAGATAAATCTTTGTTGGTTAACAGAGGACATTATTGTTAAATGTTTCCCCGTTCCATTTTAAATGCCCTTTAAATGGATCTTACACAGAGAATAGTCCACCAGAGGCAGTTTAGCGCTGCTGCAAAATTCTAATGAAATCAAGCTCCCTGTTTTGGCCAAACATTGGTCCACGCCAAATATTATTGCTTCATTTATCATGCTGCACCTTTCCAGAGTACATTTCCCCAAAGGGTTTTCGCTCTGGTGTCTCACTCAGATGGAGAAAGTGACCAGCTGGGTTACTGCCAGTTTAATGTTGCATGAATTCAGTAATGGATGCTTGGCTGAAATGGTCCTGGACAGAAAAACCCATTCTGACAAGCAGACCTTTTCCAGTCATCTGCTGGGACACAAAGGTCCGCTCTCTGGCGGTGACTTTGTGGCCGGTCACTGCCTTTTTTCTTTCCTAAATTCCATCTCCTTTTGGGCATGGGGGAGAGGTGTCACTGGGGCACACACTTCATGAAAACCTGAAGTCACGCAAGGCAACTTTTCATCTATTTCTGACATGTCCCATTGTTTCACTCCTTCGACATGTCTGCTGTTGCCTTTCTGTTTCTGTCACTTGCTGTTTATTTCCCTCCTTTTTTCCCTCCCTTGCTTCCGTCCCGGTGTCATTGTGAAATGACTCAGCCACTCGAAGGACCCATCCTTTTCATTGTTTTCGAGTGTGGCATTTTACTATGGATGTCTGCTTTGAACACGCGCTGGCGGTGTCAGTAAAAGCTGACAAGCATTCGGCAGTAGCTACATTACATTGGCTGTCTGCAGTACAGAATGTATTTCTGTAGATTATTTGCACTTTAAAGTCACTGGCAGACACTCTTACATATCCTCAGTGGCCTTCAAAGGCAGTGGCTGATCTTTTTCACTTTAACTCTTTGGGACAGTTAGAAATGTTGAAAAATGTGTTGCATGTTCCCTCAGAGGTCGCATCATGTGACATGACCACACAAACTATGATCTATTTATTCAGATGGCTTTGACTCGTGTAACGACACCAGAATGAACGTGAAATATATCTACTGGGAATAATAATGATAATAATAATGACAAAAGTAATAGTGATAATAGTAATTATTATTATTACAAGCCTTGTGAAACTAGGGTAGAGTTAAGATAAAATGAAAATGAGGACAAATAATACAAGATGTAGGACGCAAAATGTCACAATAAAATATTACAAACAACTGAACCAAAAAAACGACAAAAGCAATTAAAAAATATATAATTTTTGAAAAATAATGATAAAATTAAAATAATATATAAAACATGAAGAAAATAAGTAAAAGAAATAAAAAGATGACATCACATCAAAGCAAGTCTATGAAAATGGGGGCCTACTACATACTGCGAGCCTTCTCTCCTCAGGCAGGACATTCCAAAGCTGAGGGGCCCTAATGGCAAAGGCTCTGTCACCTTCAGTTTTAAGCCTTGACTTTGGAACGGCCAGAGAGGCCCCACCTGAGGATCTAAGACTGTGAACTGGCTCATACAGGATGAACATTTCTAATATGTAGCTTGGAGCCAGACCCAGAGAGCTTTACAAGCGATCAGTAAAATCTTAAAATCAATTCTGAAAGGAACAGGGAGCAAATGGAGGGAAGCCAGGATTGGGGTGATGTGATGTCATCTGTTAAAACCAGTGAGAAGCCTAGAGGCCAGTTTTCCTAGTACAGGGGAAGTAATGCTAAAAGGTCTTTTCTTTTAGTCCGGTGCTCCTTTGACTTAGCACCACATTTTAAAGCGCTATCCATTTAGATGTGGGGAGATGTTCATGTTTTTTATTGTGTCATGCCTTCTATCTTATTTTCCAGTGGCTTAGCTGACAGGTAGCCAGCTTGCTGCATTAACATCAAGCAGCAAACTCCAGGAAAGACAAAGAAAATCAAGCCAATGTGGATTTGCAAAAAAAGTGCAGTTCTGTAAATGGCCACTTGAGGCTGGCTCCCATAAATCCTCATGTTAAATTGCCACATATCATGGGTTTTGGGCGCAAACCTCCTATCACTCAAGAATTTGAGAAGACACTTTGTTTTTTTAAAAGGATCCAGTGGAGATAGTCACAAGCTCTTTTTAAATACATTTTATTGATTAAGGATTGGTAAAACCCACTAATAGACATAGAGGGGGATCAACAGAATTAATTATCCGAAAAATGAAAATAGTAAATTGTGGACATACGAGGTTTGCACCCGACAACGACTATATATTCCTGCCGTTTAACCAGTTAACGGTTAACCATTGATATTCTTAATTTCTACATCTACTAGGGTGATTGGCACAGATTTGGTGTCATTTATGCCCCCAGAGGATGAATTTTATTAACTTCGATGATCTAGCCCATTTGTTAATCCCAACCCATCAAACATTACAACTTTGTCAATGACTTCGGCAACAGTTACCACCAGGTTTTGTTGCACAGGACAATAAAAGTAAAGAGATGTTGTTGGTTTTTTTTAAAGACTGTAAAAATCTAATCAGCAGACACTTTATTTTTCCTGTGAAAATAGAATTTTATTTAGAAAAGACACAATGCACATGCCGAATTTCGATTAACTAGCCATTCTGGATCGTCATCAACCAACACAAAAGGTTACCTAGTGCATCATATTTAGACGTGAAAGTCCACAGAAAAAGAAACAATATTTGAAGAGGGATGAGAAGGCGCTGTATGATCCCTTTACATTTCCTTCAGCATCACATTGAGGCTGATTGTTGTGGTTCTCACATTAACTGCTGAATGGATCATGGGGCAAATTGAGCCAATACCTAATAAAGAAGACAAAAATATTAAATAGTTATGTCAGTGAGCATTACAGCCTCACAGAGCTACTGGCGTGGCTTTGGGCTCTTAGTTTTCCTCTGCCTCTTTTACTGACAGAATTCTTTTAACTAACATGCCTATCCAAGCATTAGTAAGGCCCAGTTTACAAAGCCTTCAAAATGGCGACATTAGCTGTCTTCATAAGCATCCAGCATGGATCCACAATCACCCAAATCCACAGGAAGTTATTTTTACTGTGGTTTTAATCAGTCCATGTAGTTCCCAGACAGTTAAACCTGCCCATATAATTGTCTTTATAGCCCTGTTCCCTGAATGTGAGAAAATGTCCCCCCTCAAGCTTGTAGACTTCCATTAAATTAAACCAAACAATGTCCGGGAAATGAATCAATCTGCATATAATATGAATCGTTACTGTGTCATCGTCGACTCTTGACTATTGATCTCAACGTAATTACATTCCCCTCCAACTCCCCTCAGGAGTGAAGACGTGCAATTAGAGAGGACAGGTGACAGTGTGGAGCCGTGTAGCTCAATAAAAGACTCCTTCCATTGGGTAATTAAAAATCATCGCGTGTCCTAAATGAGCAAAATCAAGGTCTCTTCCTCTTCTTTCACTTCTTTATCCATAACCCCTGGAGGAAGCCGGGGAATATTTGACTTTATTTGGAGCTAATTGACCAATTTCAGTCAGATAAAAGCATTGTTTTCCCACCAGCTGTGAGATTGTCCTCACAAGTATTTTCCTCTGGGTGGGACATTAGCTGCCAACTTGCCAATAGTGCCAGACTATTGGAGTTTGAGATAAAAAAGAGGGGGTGAAAAAAGACGATTAGACAATTTGCCTGTAGCACAGTTGCTTTTCAGTTTGACGCCAATACACACATGTCTGCTTAAAAATGTCAAGACCTTTTTACATGGCTGTCAAATGACCATTACATGTCACTGCATGTGGAAAGTGCTATTTTCCCTGCGGCGTGTGTGATTGCTAAATGTTTTGGAATGATTGGCAAGACCAATAAAGGTTTCAAGGTTACAGTTTGTCAAAACCAAATGATTGATTTTTTTCTTTTTTTGTATAATATGTTAATAGAATTTGCTTGACATCATCACCCCTAATGCACACACCAATTTGCATGATGATTTTTTTTTCAATATTGACTTTTATTAATTACTGTGTTACATCCAAGGCTGTGATTGCGCGACAGCACGACAAAGGCTGCAAGGAGAAAATGTCAAAGCATTCTCAGTAAACAGAGCAAAGCTTTTGAATTAATGCAACAAGGAGCAAGAGGGAGAAATCCTTCTCCAAATCTCCCCACTTTTATTCAGTTGTTGTACAGGGTACATCTTCTCCCCACAGTTGGTCCCTTATCTCCTGCTCTTGCTCGCTCTTTTTTCTCCTCCATCTCTGACAATGGAAGTGAAACAAATAAACTACGCTCCCATGCCGTGAAAGCTCTAGCGATAATTTGTGAGGAGGTGTCTCTCTACCTCTCTCTCTCTCTGCACTCTTTCTTTCTTTTGCTTCCTCGCTTTCTTTTTATTATGTTGGAGGTGTGCACTGCATTGTTATTCCATAATGACACCAATGACAGGGAGATAAGCTGTGCAGCAGTGGCAGCATGCCCTCTTATAGAGTGGCTACAACCTAAAACAAGCAAGTTAAAGTGCAAACTTGTTTTTGTCCTTATCAATTTAAGCCATATTTGTTGCTCTGTCAGTCATGTTTATTCAAGCCAGTAAATGAAAGATGTGACCTTTGCTTTTCTCTGAATTTACCTAGAAAAATTAGCATGAGCTCAAGTTAGGCTAAACAAAGAAGAAAGCATGGAGAAAATCAAAGTAAATCATGCCGTTTGTTCTGTTATTTCAACAAAGTCTGGTGCAAACGTAAAGACACATTTAGAGAAACAAGGATCTTGCACATTGAAACTTCATTGTACAGATAAAGAGTCCAGTTTAGTGTGTTTAGCTTTAGTTTGCATGCTGTGTACAGACAACTTGGTACAGCTTTGATGGTCGGTACAGCCTGTGCCAGTGCTGTGCAGGCTGTCTCTAAAACCTTTTTGTATTACCAGCTGAATGCAGTGGAAGGACGTCACTTTTCTCAGATGTGCTCTAGTTGAAAGTCTGTAAAGCTATTGCCAGGAAATAAATTGTGTGAGCGTCACAGAGTTGAAGACCAGAAGGTTTGTCCCTGCCGTTGTTTGATGTTGCCTCCTACCTCTAAAGTACAACTTGTATTGTTGATTTCAGTGTGGTTAGCCACCTCTCGACTCTTTGCTATGTCGTAGCCTATATTGCATCTGTCTTTTGGACATGTCAGACGTGGACATATTTACGAGCAGCGACAAAGTCATTAAAGTCCCATGTCTGTTACTGCTTTCACCTTGTGAGTCTCTGTGTGTGTCATGATGACAAAGCATGATCCCTGTGGCACCTGTTGTAGCGTGAACTACGGCTGAAGCTGTTTTGAATACTTTGGCATGTGTTCTGTCTGTCTGCAACCCACTCGCCGTTAAAAATGTCGGCATTGCACATTAACACAAAGCTGATGTACTTAACATTTGGGCATCATTATGTAGCAAATACATTGAAACTTTACCTTTCTTTACATGTCCTTACTTTTTAAGGCAAAAAAAAAAAAAGAAACTCTTGGTTAGGGTTTGGCAACAATCAAGTTTTGGCATAAAATACACTTTTTTCATGGCGCTATCCTGGCAGGAAACATAGTAATTACTTTGTAAAAACAATTGTGTTTAATGGCGGTATCCCCGTAAGAAAAATAATGATGGGTCACTAAAACACAGTTCATCAAATCGCCACTTAAAGTTGGCTCTAAAAGTGAGTCAGTTGACAATCAGTTTTCAATCACTGTATCATGGCTGGAGTGATCCCATGGCAAGATTGGATCTGGATCTGCAGTACAACTGGAATTTGTAAACTTTCTGAATACTGCAAACAGTAAAACAGCCAATGAACATGAAATAAAAATACATAAACTATGAAATATGAAATAAATTCCGTAAATAAGCATTGTAAATACATAAATGTATAAAAGGTGAGAAATGAAGGCATAATTCCAATGATAAATGAATGAAATAACTGGTTCCAACACTAATGGCTCCAGCAGGGACAATAACAGCAGCTGACAACCTAATGGCCTTGGAGATGCTGCACTGTGTGTGACCTCTGAAGACATCCATATGTGTAGAAAGTCCTGTATATATTCACATGCATGACTAAAGAAGACATGTGGATATGGCAGGCGATTATAAAACTGAATAAATACAACACGCAGGTCGTTAAAGGTGCGCTTCTGTGGTATCCAAGCAAATATAGAAAGACTCTGGTGGGCAGACTGCGTCCTGTTCTTGAGATTAGCCTGTCAAAACACACATCCAATTAAAAGATTCAGAAGGCCTGTGCCCCAGGACTTGGCTTCGCTCCAGTGTGTGTGTGTGTGTGTTCATGGAAAAAGAAGCAAATGTGTCTATGTTTTATCTCTATTACTGCACATGTGGTTCTGTCCATGGTGCTGAATCACTGTAATAGATAGCACTACCAACCATGTAATTTGCCTTTCTGTGTCTCTCTGCACGTGTTTGGATCCACACATCTCTATTGTGTGTGCGTTTCTGTGCATTGATGCATGGATGTGTGTGTATATCCACGCGTGTGCTTGTGTGTGTTAAATGCATAAATAGGGCATATTGCCAACGGTGCAGCACAGTGGAAGTGGCCATGGCTCGAGCTGTTTCCCTTAGCTCCCTCCCTGTCGCTAGTAATTAGGCTGATGGCCTCTGTGTGTGTTCGTGTGTGTATGTGTGCATGTGTGCGTGTGTGTGTGTGTGTGTGTGTGTGTGCGCGCGCGCGCGCGTGTGCAAGGATGCGCCCATATTATGTGCCTCTCTATATAACTGTCTCACTCCAAGTCTTATCATCTCCTTCACCCTTCCTCTCTATCCATCCTTTTTTCAATGATGACGAAGCAAAAAAAAAAAAAGCAAATACACAAACAAACAATAGCTGTGGGAGCTTTGTCTGCTCCGAGAGGCACGGAGAGGAAATCGATGATGTGACATCACACCAGGGCCTGGAATTAAAACTCTCAAACTAAATATAGATTTGGCTTATTCGTGACTCAAGGCATTTGGAAGAGATTAGCTTTGGTGTTTCCTTCACAGTCTGACTTTCCAAATTACAAGTTTGCCAGCCTCTGGGTGATATTCTCCAGAACTCTAGTAGCTGTTTGTTATTGTTGCAGACGCCTGTCTCTGCACAAAATGCGATGATATTGTACAGTATGTCTCTGGCGTTGGCGCCTATGAGCGGTTTTGGCTTGGATGTTTGAGGAAAGACAATGGTGCGTGAGACTGGGATTATCAATTGGACACATATCGTTACTGATGTTTCATTGTTTTGGGCCTGCAGCACCTCATTTCCAGAGGGTTCTACAGTAATTTCTGGCAATAGTCTGTCAGATATTATAAGGACAGAGATATGTTTTGTTTTGTTTTGTTTTGTTTTGTTTTGACTCGAGTCCAGACTGGACCCAAAAGATAGCTGACTACAAGGTTAAAAATATGATCTTCAAAGGATAAGGCTGGAAATATTCAACATTTTTCTTATTGTCAACAATGAACTGATCCTTCTAACAAGTATTGTATGTGTTTCCAAAGCCTGCTCTATCTTTTTCCTCTGCACCATAGAGCTCCACTGTTCATAAACAACACAAAACAGAGCTCAGTTGTTGCACTGGATGACCTGTTCCTTTATTATGTTAAACATCAGACCTGCCATCACGGGTCATAGGGTGCAGATGACCCCAGGCCAAGGCCCAGGAGGGGACCATGCATAGATCTTTGCACCACTGATGGTGCTTTAAAGTGGATAAGGGGCTCAATTTGGTGATGTTTTTCTGCCTGTCCATTTATGCTCGCTTGCAAGTAGCATTTGCTAAAAACTACAGTGATCAACTTGTTTTATTAAAGTTTATATTTGTGACCCCTTACAGAGATCATACATCTTCATTAGGAGCCAGGGGAACTCAGAATATATTACCTAACATATAGTTTTTTGATTAAATTTGTTCACATTTAAGATATGCTATGCAGTATTTTCCTAAAAAAAACAACAAAGTATAAACTCATCCAGAAGTATTCCCCCTCAATCATTTGTGGCCCTCTAGAGATGTGGCAGCGTATTTATTTGCAGAAACTCTGCCCCATGCCTGTATTTTCTCATGTTGTCCTTATTGTGCTGTGTCTGGAACGTTCCTGGGCATAGGGTGCAGGTGAGGTTGGACTTCATAAAAAGGTGATGACACAAATATAGTGAGTCGAAACGCCAAGCAGACAAAGTTGGTGTGACTTTCACTTCAGTGGGTGATACTGTTTGCAGTCACCAACAATTTCTACACAGTGTACTTTTGAGTAAAAGTTTAAGTAAAGCCTTTACGTTTCCACTATATCAAACTCCATTTTTGATAGACATCATTAACTGTCTATCAGTCCATTATTAGCTTGCATTCTGTAATTCCCTCTTTGCCTGTCTTTCACACACTGGACTCAAATTGTGTGCTGAAGAGCACTATTTGAGTGTCAGATGGAATTATGTGTCCTTTGTTATTATGAAGCAGTTGCAGTATTGCTCTAAAGAGACAGTTCATCCCCAGATAAAAAGTACATATTTTTCCTCTTAAATGTCATGTTATTTTTTAATCTAGAAGTCATTAGTTTTGGTGTGAGTTGGGAGACATTCGCCATAGAGATGTTTGCCTTCTCTCTAATATAATGGAACTTGATGACTCTTAGCTTGTGGTGCTGAAAGGGCTGAAAACTACATCCAAAGTCAGAAATTTTGGAGCCATAAATAGTAATTTGAGAGAGTGTTACATCATGACTGAAACACCGGATAAGCATCCATGGCAACCATCATAGCAATGATAGAAAATGCAATATGTCAACAATTTTCTGCATTTCTCACAAAAAAGTGTTGCCCAAATGTAGTTTAATGCTGACACTATCTTAAAATACCACATTCCCAATATTTTTTTTAAATAGAGGAAATGTCCGCCATGTTTTTGTTTTTCACCAGACAGAAATTTGACAGTCATCTGAAGTGACGTAGGCCAATAGAAAAGTATAGGGGCAAGAAATGTAGGAATGACACGCATTTTTAGCTTTTTTTGTGAGACTGCTGTTTTGCTTTGTGGAAAAACGTAGGTATTCCACAATTTGATGTGAGACTCAGTTGGTTCGGGGTGAGTTTGGAAGAAAGAAAATTCCTTTTAAGGGTTTTTAAAGGTCTTCACATCTTTTTTTTAAATACATTGTCCTCTCAGTTGTAAGACAAATAACCAGGATAATACATCAGGGAAATATAAGAACCAAGTTGAAGGTTCTCATCTGATATTAATCCAATATAGCTTCACTGTGTTTTACTTTCTGAGACCAGACTGTGTAAAATGGCCTGAAAACATACAGGAAATGAAAATGGCTGCAGCGCAGACCTGGCAGAGCTTCACCAGAGATGATACTCAGGATTGCCAGCTTTAGTCAGCTATTGGCTACACCATATTTGACAGCTAATGTCAATTAAGCATATGTTAACATGTCCAGCTAGTTTTTGTCCTGTAAAATTGGGGTACAGTGTACTGAAAGGGTTACCATTCCTAGATTGTTCATCTAATGTAGGTGTAAAGGCCTTCAGATTGAAGCTAAAAGCTGCACTTTAACCTCCATACTCATTGTTTCATTTCAAATCTGATGTGTTGGAGTATAGAGCTAACACATACCTAACCCATTTTCAGCCTCACCCTCTATGTGCTAATGGTGCCATCGTAACTGCTTTCCCTCAGCGTAAAAGCACTGATGGCCCTTTTAATTTTGAACATCAGTATAAATTTGACAAACCATTCTTTTTTTGACATTGTGACATCTTAAATACACTTACAAAAAAAAGCTTTTGCTTTAGTTTTTCATCCCTAATCATGATCTGTTGAGCATTTTGAATCGTTTTATTTGGTAATGCTAATTGACACATCCCCCTTCTCCTCTCTAACGTGAGCTGATTTTGACATTTTGAGATGGTTGGTAGCCTGTCATGTGTGTTCAGCAGGTAGTCGTCTGGCAACGGAAAGAGAGCTGAGGAAAAGAGGGAACTTTGGTGCTTGAACTGTCAGTCAGGTGCTTTTTGGGGGGGAGCTTTTACGACAGCATTTGTCTTTCTTATAAACTCTTCACATTGCTGAGAAAACTGCTATTTTTATGGGTGCTCTTTGTGTGATAAAAAGCAAGGTTTCATTACATAGGCAGTTTAAGGCAGTTTATTTGTTCCTATTAAAAGTTAGACCCATTATTTTCCTCTTAAGATTACATTACCGTACCAGTGTGCATACACAGGGATTTATTCTTTCACGTTTTTAAGCCTTGAATATCATTTTTATACTTGGTTGCCTGACACTGTGTACAGAGCTGCCACACAAATGTTTCTTAGTGTCAGTGCCAGTATTGCAAAAGAAATGAGCTGCACGCAAATGTGACAGTACCCTGGTGTGTTGTGTAATACGCCCGGAGAGTTTTTTTTCTTTCCTTTTTTTCCACCAACAACAATTTCTGCTGTGTTAGAGCCCCTTTCTCAACTCAGACCTTTTTATTTGGCAATCTTTCCACTGCACAGTACACTAATACAAAGCACTCCCAGCTTGTTTACATTGTTTTGAATTGAAAAAGCAAGCAGTTTTTTTGGGGGGTTTTTTTCAGCGGAAGCGATCCTGGGATGAGCTCCCAGGAAGATGAGTCCAAACGTGTTATTATAAATGAGGTCCCCTGGCTGAGAGTGTGCATAGATAAGGTTCTTTCGTGGGTCAGCGAGGCGCTCAGAGAGATTGAGATTCGCAAACACGCTTTTAAGAACTCCAATAGGTTTCAAGGCCACATTGTTAAATCTATCTTGTGTGCGAATCCGTCCTTGAACCACTTGAACTGTCCAGTCGCCCCGATTGTGTTGGGTTGGGAAAGACATCAAGCTGGAGAACTTAATTGGTCCGTAGAGGGCATTGCTAAGAATGGAGGGAGAGAGAGGGACAGACGGTGCATTTGACAGAGCAACAGAAGGAGTGTAACAGACAAAATATGCCAAGAAAAGAAGGGGGGAAAGTCTGGAAAGGGAGCAGTCACTGCTAAGATAAAGAACGGAAGGTTGAAAGAAAAGGGAGCGAGATGACAGACAGGTGGAGGAAGTGAGACAGAGCTTGTCAGAGAGCTGGTGAAAAGACTGCGATGGGTGTAGAATAGGGGTTGTGGAAGATTGAGAGATCGTGTTGAAATGAAAGCAGCTGTAAAGGGAACTGAGGGGGGAAATGAAAATGGATTGAATGAGGACACGATGGGGAGAAACAAAAGAGAAAAGATGAGCGATGGTAATCGAGAGGATGCATGCGAGGCTTCGACTGATGAGAACAGAGAAGAGGGGAAGGAAAAGGCTTTCATGTCTCTTTTCGCGCCACGATTGGAGAATGAATTATAGTTGCTGTGGAGCGCAGGAGAATATTAACCTGACACTCATCCTGAATTCAGATTCTGCTCCTCGCCGTCATTCAGTCTCAAACTGCCATCCTTGCGCTGGCTTTCAAACAAACCGGAGCAAAGGGCATTGTTGAAAACCTCGTCTTGTCTAGTTCATCTTAATCTCTCACTATGAGGCTTTTCAGAAACGTGTGGGTTTTCAAAATCAGGGAACAGTGGAAACTAACTTTCAGGCATTCTCTCGATGGCAGATTTGTCGCTGAAAATAAATTTAATATGTAAGTCTTCAATGACCACCTGGCAGTTGTATATCTCCACATACTAGTCAAGTTGCTATTGTTTACATCCATGTCTTTGAAAACGTGGATGCTTCACACTCATCTATACAATCAGCACGGTTTGAAAGAGGAAGATTAGTGTCACCAATTCAGTATCTGACCAAATGTGTCCTTCTGTTCCTGAGTTATGGCACTGACTAATGGCCAGAAAAGTGTTTATGCAGAACTTTATGATTTCACATAGAAGGTGACCTATTGTGGATACAACTACACTTCATCATTTTATCCTATTTGACATTTGTGTAAAATTGTGTCATTATTAGCATGGATTCTTGAGATATGGCCAAAAACATGTTTTGGCCACACTTTTATAACAAAATCAAAACTATAACAAAAACATATTTTGTTAGGTCACGGTGATCTTGACCTTTGACCGACGAATTCCATTCAGTTCCTTTTTAAGTCCAAATGTACATTGTTGCCATATTGAAGGAAACTTCCTCACATTGTTCACATTCAGGAGAATGAAAGGGATTCAAGGTCACAGTGGTCTTGACCTGTGACCACCAAACCTATCCAGGTCACCAATGAGCCCTAGAGAACGTTAGTGCCAAATTAAAAAAAATAAATGAATAAATTCCCTCAAGGTGTTCCTTGGAGATTGCATTCAGAGAATGAGATGGCTGCAAGGTCATGGTGATCTTGATTTACGGCCATCAAAAATTAAGCAGTTCAGTGTTGCGCCCAAGGGGAGGTTCGTGTCTCCAAGTGTTCTTGAGATTTCACTTTCCTAACAATGAGACAGAGGAGGTGATAGTGATCAGGTCATCAACAAGCTCCCTTGAACGTTTGTGCCAAATTGGGGAAAAATAAAAAAACAATTAAAAAAAATCCCTCAAGGCATTCTTGAAAAACTGCATTCACAATAATAGTATGGTAAAATGGACAAATGGATGGACAGACAGAGAATCCCAAAATATTATGCCTCCAGCTATTGCCAGTGTGGATGCCTAAAAACAGAGATGCCAGGCTGAAAAAGGTTGGACAAAAAAAGCACATATTAAAGTGAATTTTTAATAAAGTAAGCTCATTACACCTGTAGTCAACACACACATCCCTATTTCTATTTTCACCACTGTTCTCTTCTGTCACATGTTATTTCTGTTGACTTCCTTTGCCAGTGTTTGACAGCTTACTCCATTTCTCCCAGGTCATGCATAATAAGTGCTCATTCATGAATGAGGCCTCATATGGTAAACCACACACCCACCACCTTTTTATATAATGCATCTGGCAGTGGGATGTGCGACTGACTCTATGAAATCAAAGCCATTCCAGCAACGTAGGTGCCAGTTTCTTCCCATGTCCCCTGTAACACTCCAGGCCCTGTGCTCCAGGCTTTGCTGAGACCTGCACTAGTTGCAATTAATTTTCCTCAGGGTGTCCTTGCCCGTGTTGTTTTCATCAAGCAGGAGACAAAGAAAACGAGGGCAGAGGACACACCCACCCATCACTTGGCAGCTCCACTTTCACATGCCCCCATAACACTCAAGGGCTGGGCAGTTTAGCCAAGAAAAATCTCAAGATTATGAGCCAGATTTACCAGATGTGAATTTGGCAAAAAGCCATATCCGTCACATGTACCATGTAAAAAGATTTGCACATTATATTTTAATCAAGAGCTCCAGACTGCGACCATTGTCGCTTTGTGGCCTTTTTTTGGAGATAGTGCTACTTTATTTTATAACTACGAGCCTCGGTACATCTTGCAAAAATGCCCTATCTTTGTTCTTTTATTAAGAATCATCTAATATCATATGAAACACCTCGAGGGAGCATGAATTGGTGTGTACATCTTCTGTACTCTCCAAGACTTTGCTCTGCTCTGCCTGTGTCATCTTGACCACAGTCTTTTTCTCAGGTAGCTGAGCCATCACTTTTGCTTGGCATGTGATACCGACACAAAAGGACCCTTTAGCATCTTTTGAAGATGCACCAGGCATTTGATTAACTCAAATGACTGTGGCAATACTTGACACACTGAGAGCAAATTACATCGTATAAAGAGCCAAAAAGTCTGTGCAGTGCAGAGGGAGGAGAGGTGGATGGGTCAAACAAAGCTGGACTTTCATCCAGGACATGGTATTCAAAACACCCAAGGATACACATCTGACTACTTTTCAAAATAAGACCCTAAACTAGAGTATATTATATGGAGATATGATTAATTATTTTAAAATAACTGGAAGTAGGTATGGGCAGCTTAACAATATCATATCAGTATCGTGATATGAGTCTTCATATCATCTTAGATTTTGGAAATTGTAATATCATAACTGTTGCTTTACCAGAATATTCTAGCTGTTTTAGTATAATAATAAATCCACGTCTACGATGCTTATTTTTCAAAAATGTCATATTTTGTGAAAGCCCCAGTAGTCAATCCTACAACACTATCACAATAGCAATATATTTAGTAAAAACCACATTGTGATAATTATGATTTTTCCATAATGTTTTTTTACTGTGCCAGTTGGGAAAATTGCTATAAATCCCATATCTTTGCACCTTGAAAAATAAACATTTCTAAATATTTGAAGTGTTCAGCAAACCCCAGTAAACTTCAGAGCTAAGCATAGTGTAGTTTGTGAGTTACTGGAGTATACAGAGCTCACATTTAATCTCTTTGGCTTAAATTAAACATGTCTTCTGTATAAAGATACAGCATATGGGTGCACATTTTTCCTTTCTAAATTTTTTTTTTAACCAAAGCCTTTAAAAGTAATAAAGATAGGCCAGAAAAAGAAAATTGAATGTCTAGTGTTGCATGATGATTCAAGTGATCCTTCAAGTGAAGTTTTCAGTCTGGAACACCAGTGCTCCTAGTGGAAAAAGTTAGCCTGTTTTCCTAAATTATTATATTTTTCTATGTGTCGAAAGGGCTACACTGCAAAAACTGCCGATCTAACCAAGTGTAATAATCTTATATTTAGATTAAAAAATCTAGTTAGTCTTGTTTTAAGTATAAATGGATTATCTAGTGCTGACTAGGAAAGATCATTTGACTTAATTCAAGTAAATATCACTTGCCTGGTCTTGTTAAGCATCTTTGTCTTTTTCTGAGTTATTTTTAACTAGATACAGGAGACAAGTCTGGAAACATCCACTTCAGGTCTATAGAAACCTTATTTTAAGCACTAGTATGTCCAACTAGGCTTAAATAAATTGCTTGAAATTAGTGTTTTTTATCTTATTTCAAGATTTTATGGGCTATAATGAGAGTCATACAGTTTTACTGGTTTTAAGACATCTTAACAAGCAAAATTTGCTTACTGCACTGGCAGCCAAATTTGCTTCTTTTAAGTGCAAGTATGCTTAAATCTAGGGTGTTTGGCCTTAAATTTGACAGGCCATTTTTGCAGTGTAGACAAGTAGCCCAACAATCAGACTTAACCCTTTAACACCTTAATCGACATCAGTTTTATTGTGCTGCATTAAGACACCTTTTACATATATTTACACCTCTGAAACCTGGAAAATGTGTTTGATTTCGTTTGAAAACATTGGAAAAAGGCAATGAGCAACTTGTCTATAAATATTTCACAAACTGCAAAAATGAAGTAAATTAATTATAACAACAACAACAATAATAATAATAATAATAATAATAATTATTATTATTATTATTGTTATTTTATTATTATTGTTATTATTATTATTATTATTATTATTATTATTATTATTATTATTATTATTATTATTATTATTATTATTATTATTATTATTATTATTATTATTATAAACATTACTAAACGAGGACAGAAAAATCTTAATATTAGGGAAGATTTTCCAGAAAACCATAATTATCTATTTAAAATTATGTTTCTGGAAGAAGAAAAAAAGCCAGCAGTCAGGTCATTTATCTTTCTTGTTTTTTCCTAAGTTACTCATTTCCCTCTTTTCCATGTTTTGACAGAAATGCAGCCAATTTGCTCAGGTTTCAAAGGGTTAACTGTCATTGAGTTTCACTTTTAGCAAGATGATGACAAATCTTGGAAAAAAACTAAATTTTGCATGATTTATTTTCATGATTTCTTCCCTCAACCGCTAAATAGCATCAGTTACAGGTGTTTACATTGTGTTTTCTAACACACAGCATTCAATTTAAGGCTAATATGGACACTCGTGTTCTGTGAGGAACACTCATGTACCATAATGAGTAATACTTATCTTTGAATGCATCTGTATATACAACATTAAGCAGCTTAACATGAAATGGGGCAACATTTACCCCGACTGTAATAAGAGGCACAAAAGCAGCTGCACGTCTGACAGGGGGGAAAAAAATAATGAGAGTGATAAAAAGGAGAGCAAGCGTACATACAGTATATACACATGAACACACAGTCAGTCAGTGAGCCAGCCAGCCAGCAAGCTAGCAAGCTAACAAAGCAGAGGAGAGCGTGGGTTGTCATCCCTATGTTTCTGTAGCTCCACAACCATAAATTAAGCCCCTGGGAGAGACCGAGAACTGGATGGGAAGAGATAAAGAGTGGGTGAAGAAAGAAAGAGAAAAGGTTGAGAGAGGAAAAGCGGCAGAGCGAGTATGAGAGTCAGAAATGAAGACAGGAAGAGAAGGAGGAAAAAGACGAAGAGACCCAGCGGAGGCCCCAAAGACTGAACAAGAGAAGGAGTGGGAGGCAGCAGCCCGCCCTCCCCTCCCCTCCATCCTCTCTGCCAACTGTGCAGCGCTGAAGGCTTTCATCATCTCTGATTTTTGTGGGGTGATTTTCTGATTCAAGATGCATCGCATCAGTGAGTGTGGATATTGTGGAGATCACACAGACTGAGACAGATCATTTGTAAGGCTTGTGGGTAGCGCAAGAGTTTGGGGTGTATAGCAGCTGCAGCATTCTGGGTGAAAAGAGAGAACACTGTTAAGAAAAAAATCATGGCAAAAACACAAGCTTTCTTGAACTTCTTTCTTACCCTCCAATGCATTTTTAAACAAAAAGGGTCAGCCCTCAAGACAAGTGTCATATCACACATGTAAGGGCACAATGTCAGCTGTCAGTTAAAGCGCAATAAATTGAGACGGTAATTGCCCACACATACACACCTAACGTTCTTACCTTGCCCCTGTGCAAAAGGCCTCCCACACAGGGAGTGTTTGGTATTGTTAGAGAAGATGCAGTCATCCATCATCCAGCCATCAAGGGAAAGACAGTGACAGGTTATAGATTGGCTTCCTCTCTCTCTCTCGTTCTCTTTTTTTTCTCCTCTCGGGAGAGGACATGGGAAAGAAGATATGCTCCATGGTAATCAGCACCCAACCTGCTGTCCATCTCTGGGAATATTGTGGCGAGTGTCGCAGTGACTCACCCCTAAAGTGCTGCCCCTCACACATTTTCCAGTCTCTTTTTAGTGTCCCTGACAGTTATTTTTCAGACTTCGGACAAAGATTGAAGCATCCGACACTTGACAGAAATTGGCTTTTTATACACAGAATGCTAAAATTATAGCATGTTGGGTTTGCTTGAAAAGAAAAACAAATGAAAATGTCAGCTTTAGAGTAGTACCTGTTGTTGAAACTGAGATTTTTCATGTAGTCATCGGAAAAACGTGTCAGCATGGATTCCTAACAAAATGACAAAATCCGCCACTGCTGGCAGTCCACCTGTGGAAGTAAAAGAGTGCTGTTGTTTATTCATTTGTAATTTTCAGAGTCCTAAAATTATTTATTTTAATCTTCCAAAATAATTAATTTCAAAGTTTGAACAAATTGTTATTTATTTGAACAAATTAAAATGGACAGACATTGCTGCTTTTCCAGCTGGAAATATGTCACCAAAAGTGTTTTTATGCCTTTGCAGCAGCAAACAGCCGAGGCTATAGGCATTATGTATTCGGGTTGTCCGTCCATCCATACGTCGAGCCCATTCTTGTGATATCTCAAAATTTATGATGAACTTATTAAATTCTGGTGTTCAAAGGTCAAGGTCATAATAACCTTATATTTGTCTCATTCTTGTGAAAGTGATATTTCAAAAGCATCTAATTAAATGTGACACAAACATTTGCTTGGACTCAATTATGAGATGATTAGAATTTGATGTTTGAAGGTCAAGGTTGATGTGACTTTGCAACTGTCTCATTTTCATAAATGCAATATGTGTAGATAGCTTTGAGGGCTTTCCCCAATTTTGGTACAAACGTCCACTTGGACTCAAGAATGAACTGATTAGAATCTGGTGGTCAAAGGTCAAGGTCATGGTGACCTCATACAACATGTTTTTGGTCATAACACAAGAATCCTTAAGTACCACCTTGAAACTGTGCTGATTGTAAAGATCTTTTGTTTGTTAAGCCTCTATGTTTTCACAGACATGGATGTAAACTGTAAGTGCAGCTTGACTGGTGCACAGAGGCATTCAACCATATATCTAGTTTACTAAGACATCGCAACATTTCCTACTCAAATAGTGCCACAAAAAGCGGATGCCTTTTTTATGGAGACTGAAATTTTGGCCCTAATACCAGGTATTTTGAGACAAAACATTATCTTTTCTTAGCCGTGGCTAAGTGGATTTGTGCCTAAACCTAACCACATGTCAAGCACAGTTTTGATGAAACATAATAACCCACAAATTCAATGTATCTGTGGTTTGCAGAAATGTATAACACCAAATTTATTTGTTCGGGTTCTGTTTCTTAGACACTAATCTTCAAACTGCTCTCGAATAACAAGCAAGAACTTATGGAGCATGGTACAGTAACATGAAAATACAACACTGCACACCTCTGCCTGTAAGCTTCCTTATCTCAATAACGTTCCCAGATACAGATTACACTTTAATGCCAAGTGTGAATGAGAAGTAGAAAGGAACAGACTTTTCTCTGTATAGTGGCGTATATGTATTAACAATGATAGTTGAAGGGAAAAATCTTCCAGAGGAATCCACTTCCTCTTCATATGAGGCATCAAAAATGCTTTGATTCTATAGGATTCTCACACAGAGATAATTCAGTCTGAGATGACTTCTGACTCAGAGCCTAGCAGATGCTCCCTGTGCCTCCTATATGATATTGCTTCCCACTTCCTGCCACCACATGCTGGAATAAAAATACGGTGGCAGCACTGCAATGATATACCATATAAAGTGCTTTGAAAATGAACTCTAGATTGGTTTATTTTAACCTCGCTTTCTCGACCTTATCATTTCCCATCTGTACATTCTCCCCATACCCCGTCCTCCATCAATGAAAACAATCAACTCTCCTCCCCCACCCTTCCCCACCACCACTACCCCTGCAGGCCTTCCTGTGTCTCACTCAGAACTGGCGACAGCTATTCCCACAGGCCTTCTCCTATTGCTCGTATTTGTTAAACACAATCACTGGCTGGCTCAGCTCACCAGACCACTAACCACAGCTCCTGTCAGACATGAGTGCCGATTGTCACAACTTTATTGACAATGTAAATGGAGAACATGTGAAGAAGATATCACAGTTAGTTAGTATAGCAATTTGAATAAAAGTAAAATCCACTCTGTAACAGGCAAAAAAACTGTTCTCTGAGAGAGAAATGTCTGTTGTTTCTGCATCACATTTGGTGCTGAGCAATACTCGTACCACCTTGCAAATAGCTTGAAAAAAGAAAAAAAAAGCTGACCAGAGAGTGGGAATGCAACATCAAACATTAAAAAGTTGGCTCTCCACATCCTCGTCACCAGGCTTTTATATGTGGTTTCCTTCCCACTGCTGGCTTCTGATGATATGAGTCACAAGTGGCGTCTCATCCCATAGTGGAGTTGTTTTACCACTACGCCTTGTAGCTATCTTTTTGGAGGGCTTCCCAAACTGAGAATGACACAAAACAAGGAAGCGGTTGATAGGGAGAGCTGGGACAAAGCCAATGCTTTTTATCTGATCATCATACAGATGGAGATAGCAATCAGTGATAACAGTTTTGTGTTGCTTATTATGGAGCTTCAGAACAAAGAGAAAAATGTTTTTAAGAGGATGTTTTTATGTTTGCGTTGCAATTTTTGAGCCGGGCTTTAGGATTAAATCCAAGGGGGCTAGGGTTAGGTTGGATTTTTCAATGTGTTAAACCTAAAATTGATAAATTAAACCCTTTGAAAACTGGACTGACATCACTTTTCTTCTGCTGCGTTCAGACACCTTTCACAAGTATTTAGACCTTTGATCTCTGAGCTAATTGTTTTGATCTTTTTCAGAAACATGGGGGGAAAGGCAATGATCGACTTGGCAAAAAATTTGCAAGAAATTGGTCATTTAGAAAATTATTCTTAAAAAGCACAGGTAAAATTTCTAAAAACCTATTTTCATAATTATTTCATAATTATTGAATTTAAAATTACTTTTGATAACTATTTGAATTTTTAAGTTTTTTCAGCTCATTTCCTTGTTTTATTTATGTATTTATTCATTTATTTGAGGGGTAAGTATTTATTTTTTGCACTTTTTTACAAATTTCTTACTAATTTTGGGTAATTTCTTCTTACAATGCTCATTGCCTTCTTCCCATGTTTTTCAAAGAAATCATTCCTGTTTCCCCAGGTTTCATAAGGTTAAAAGTAGTACATTGGTAATTTATCTTCATTCTGTAAAATGTGCATTTTAATAATTAAGTGCAAACTGCAATAGCCCTCCTTTTTGTCCATGCTACATTTTGCCATTGCAGCATTGGTTTCAAACTGTGTAATGCATTTTTTTCCCTTTTTAAATCAAATGGATTTCTATGCGTCCCAAAATCCACTAATTTTGACCTACCACCTTGTTTGCTTGCCGCAATTCCAGTGCCCCAATCACAAAGCAAGATAAAACCTCATAATCTGCTTGTGCACAAGAGCTCAAAAATGTGCAGGCATGTGGTTACGTATGTGTGTGCATGTTTGTGTGTGTGTGTGTGTGTGTGTGTGTGTGTGTGAGTGCGTGTATTCATAGATGAAGTGACAGCTCCAGTGTTCTTTGTATGAGAGCGGGCTAGAATGCCCAGGGCATCTGTTGACCCAGCTGGCATTTGCTGAGCGGTTGTAGTACGCCAGGTTAAGGACAACATTTAACCAGCATGCAATTGTATTTGGGCATGTGTGTGTGTGTGTGTGTAAGAGAGAGGATTTATATGTTGTTTGTGTGTGGGTGTGTGCACTGGGAGGGTGAGGTCAAGGGTAACATTTCTACCATGTCTGTTGAGCCTTCTGAGGAACATTAAAAAATTCTGTAAAATTATATTTAAAAGCTAAAAAGGGTCAAAAAGCAGCTGGCAGCCAGAAAGAAGAAATAAATTCCACTGTACCAAACAATGGATTAATTGCCAGTAACATTTTCTGAAACTCTCGTCACGAGGTTCGCTGCAACAGACCTTTATTCCCTTATCTCCTATACATGAGCGCAATACTGGCGCTGCGTAGCCTGAGGTGCTGAGCAACAACTCAACATTCTGTCTAAAACTAAATATAAGAGAAACAGAGAGAGCAGGGAAGAAGATGCTTTTGTTTTGAAAAAAAGGAAAATCCTTCAGGCAATAAGAAGATGGGAAACTTTTCTTGGAAAGCGGCAGCCAGAGAAAGCAAAGATACAAGCCTTGTCTACAATTTTTCACACAAAGATGCAAAAATGTAGTCACCTTTAACAAAAAAAGAGTGAAGACACGTGGACAATTTGTCTGCCGCGTATAATCGGGAGGAAAGCTTAGTAATGTCGGCGGTGGTTATTTTCTCTCTTTCTGTGGACTCTTGTTGTTGTTGATGATGGGGATGATGATGTGTTTGTTGAAAGCTGCCACAAACTGTCAGGCTAAATAGAGTGGGTGTAGGGGAAGTCAATTCCTCCCCCAACCCTGTCTTCAAGAGGCTATCGATTTGCCAGTCATCAAAGAGTGACAAAGGAGTGAAAAATCAAAACATATCCATCTAAATGGCGCCAGTTTGAGGGAGGGCAAACAATGTAGTAAGAGGAGAAAAAAATGAAATCAGGATGACCTTTTCCATGGCAACTTTGCACTATTCAACTTGTGTTTTCATGCGGATAAATCAAGCTTGAATAGAAGGTTTTATTCACTCTCCTGTTTCTAAAGCAACATTTAAACGTCAAGGATGCTTGCTTATGTAACATTAGTCATGGTATTGCTGCTTTCACTGCTGGTAAGCCTTTAAATATAGCTGTCGTGTACAGCTGAATTATACATTCTTTGCAATGATTTGAGAGACACCGGTAGTACTCCAGCTACCTTGTTCTTATATGTAATTTTACTTTAATTGGCGCCCAACCATGATGTTTTTCCTCAACCTAACTTACATAACTGTATGTTAAGTATGTAACACGACTATGCCCAACTATCTTTCTTTCTCTGAACATAACGTTCATAACTTAATTTTTCTGACCCTAATTTACATAACTATATAAATATGTCTCATTATGACGCCCAACTGGGGTTCTTTTTATCACTCGTACTTATGTAATTCTACTTTTATAAATAACCTACGTAACTTTGTGCATTGCCACATTCAGTATTTAATGGAAAGAGATGTACTCAATGCAACCATGGCTCTTTACCTGCAAAAGCACTAATTCGATAGATATCATATGAACCATTGTATGTACATTTTGTGCAAGATATGACACTCTCTGTTGTATGAGGATACATAGAACAAACAAACATCAATAATATTTATGTACATAATAATATATGTACATCAAATAAGCGAATTACCTATTTTCAACCTTTTGGTGTTTGCTTTCGATGTTTCGCTGATCATTCCTAAGAGGCAAATCTACTTGCTGTAGCCCTGCACAGGTCATATGTACACAGGGTTATATCAAGGATTAGGTTGAGTATCACTGCGATTATGTACTCATTCGGTGCACATATGGACACCGGTGGACTGTCACACAATGTTGACACTCTACATTGACATATCAAAGCCTGCCGTGTGTCTGCTTAATGGCCATTACGCTCTGTCCTCACTGCACAGGATGTGGCAATGCATATATCAACCCAGAGCTCTGTCTTAGGTTGATATTTAAAGAAATTGGAGGTCAGAGTGAAGCGCACAGTTGTGTTGAAAACGATGCATTTAGGTGTCTGGTAAGATTAATCAGGCACACTTTAATTAGCATATCTGAAAGGTTATTCCAAAAACACTTCATTATACTCCTTTTGGAAAACAAATGAGTGATTGTAACAAAGGCAAAGTATCCTTGAAATGACACCGCTTTGACACCAAAGGATCCGACATGTCTGTCAAATGTAATTGTGCTACTTTGCAATTCATGAAACTTTTGAAAAATTTGTTCAGACATTTGTTCAACAGTTATGTGCGCTTGTGTGAGCTAACCTGAAGTACCACGTGGAAAGCAAAGATAATGGGGTAGAGTCTCAAACCCATTTCTGAAATAGGTTTATATTGCTGCTTTTGTCAGGTGACACTATCCTCCAACCAAGCTGACCGAAGTCACAACTTTTTAAGAGCAGAATATGATCATATTGCTTTGGTAAAAGAAAGGGTTGAGATAATTCAAAATTTCAAGTCAACAAACTTGAATAAAATGTGAAAACTCTAATTTAAAGTAATGGAAAATCAGGACACTGTATCCACTTGGAATTAAAATTTCCATATAAATATGAGCTTGGTTTCCTTTTTTGATCCTTGATCATATCAAGTGCGATTCCTCATTGGCAACAGTTCCTAATTATTGCCAATTCTTTCTGTACCATGAGCGTTTATGACACAGTAGAGAGAAATGCTTACCATGCGACTCCTATATAAAGAAATGTAAAACAGCTTCTATCATGGAACTTAATATTAGAATAATCATATTAGAATAATGAATGATTTTTGGTGAATTTCAACTTTAATACAGTGTGCTGGGAAGTATATGCTAATGAGCTAACAATATTTTGAAATTACATAAATCGATGACTCAAGTAAATGAGCAACTGGGCATTTTGTCAGTCATTATTATTCACAAGACTGAAATAATGATTTCTGAAAGCGACAACTAGGCAATTTAAATTTGGAACTGACAAACTTAAATGGGAACTTTTTTTTGCTTTTCTATAGTTTGTGTCTTAGTGTTACAGTAAGGGATGTTCATCTTAAACATGGTTAAATTTTCAACTATGGCTACAATGTGATGTCATAGTGTGGTTTTCTTTATTTTGGTCAACTACTCTACTGCATCTGCTACATTAAACTGCATGCTAACATTAGGGAAACGTAAACTCGATCGCCAATGTTGTAAATTTTCTTGATTTTGGATCATATTCGTGCCACAGCATGTCTGGTTGTGTTTAGAAGACTTAAGTGTTATTTTTCGTGGTCGCATTTGCTGCTTTGCTCAGTTGCAGTCATTTCCAAGCTACAATAATGGTGCAGACTTGCAGAGATACAGAAGACCCAGAAACTCTCACTAATAAGAGCAGACTAGGCATTTTTGGGAGAGGGCGTTCAGAGACAGACACTAAATAGCGCATCTTAGACAGAGCGTGAATACAGGTGTTCCAGCACAGACAGTTTGAGGAAAATCATTGAAGCATGTGAACGTGTTCTATCAGAAACCCCAAAATAAAAGAATGAACCTAAAAAAGGCACATAATGAGTCCTCTTAAACATAACTGATGAGAATTTACAGTACCAAGGAGTCTGGTATGAAATAAACACAGCGACTTTGGTGGCATATTTTCAGTTTTACCTGTAAATGCTGAAAATTTATGTTTCTAAGGCCCAATAACTGTAATTGTAATGTGAAGCAGTTTACATTCACTAAGCTTTAATTCTTAATGAAAGTATAATCTCATTGGATTCATGTTTTGTTTTTTGAACCTGGAGCATTTTTAACAGATCAAAAAAAATATACCTGTCATTGTTTTATCACCATGAAATTTCCTATATTAGAATACAAAACTTGTTACTTCTGTTTGGGATCTAAGGGATCCTAGCTATTGAACCCGATGGATTTTGATGTACTCTATATGTCTGGTTTGTCTCTGAGTTGATGTTGCCCCCCCTCTCAAATAGGACTTTTTGGATTTGTGTTTTGGAGTTTTATAACAGACTTTTCATTAGTAAGACCTCCTTGGGGTCTAAATGGTCTAATACGTAAACAACTAAAATGGTTGAATGTTACATATGCAGCACTGGAGTCTGCGGAAAGCCAGCGTCACCAAATGACAATGGTAAAATCTGTTTTTTAGTGTTAAAATATGGTGTATTTCTCTGCCAAACTGTCATCTTTTGTATTGCTGATACTTTAGAAAGCATTTGTGCTGTTATTATGTTTGAAAGTGCACGTAATTATAGTAGGAACAAACTGCTCTGACCTGAAACGACAGTGTGTAAAATTCAAAGAACCTTTGAATTTTACACAGTTTCTGCGTATGCTGTCTGCTTGGTTTTCTTATAACTGGGGTTCATCTGTGAGGATTAAAAAGAGGAGAAAGATTTTTCTTGAGCTCTTTGGTTACCAGAGTTTACATATTTTGCTTGAGAAAATGTCCGTGAGAAATGAGAGTGCCTGAATGAAGCATCAACGCATGCTCAAGTGCTCCAATCCACAAACTAACACTTTACCCAGAGCATCATTTTGTACCATCAAGCACTTTAATGCCACTTCTCCTACGAGAGGAGAGCCCTGGATGTAAATAAACGAATGTATAAAGGGCAGGTGTGTACACTGTGCCTGGATGTGCTCTTACAGAGCGCTCAATAGGCCAAACTCCCCTTGGCGTAGTTACAAGCTGCTCTCTGACCAGCCAGATAATTGTAGAAAATCATTGAGGGCAGGTTTCCTTGGATTCACACCAACATTACCAAAGAAAATTAAAATTTGTTATAGCCCTGGTGTCAAGCTGTTGAGCATGTGCATGGCCACCATCCATCCACTTCTATGTGCAACGGGAGGTGTGTTGTTTCATGAAGTTTGGATGGAGGAGTGTGTAAGAAAGTCTGAACAAACCTCCACATCCTTGCTTTATGACTGCAAACAAACTCCATTTTGTATTGTGGTTGTAGCGCCCATTTGAGCGGTGTAATCAGATCAGGTTGGAGCCACATAAAGCCTGAAAATGCCAGTGAGGGATGGGGAACGCGTGTGGCTGCTAAATGAAATCAATGAGATAATCGATAAGTGGGGGCTGGAAGAAGAGGATTACTTAGAGCTGGAGGAAACACTCGGTAGGCCATTCACTCATCTTGATTAAAGGCCTTGCTCTGTGGTGTGACGTGGGCCAGCCGCGCAGCGGGTTGACACCAGATCTGGGTCAATTATGAGTCGAGATCCTTTTAATTACTGTGGATGTTTGCTCTATAGTCTGCCTGGCAGTCGTGGGAATATGGTTTGAATTGTGTGAACTGGTTGTGTTATGATTGATTTATCTGCCCACGTTTTAAACTCCTGGAGCTGCTTCAAAAGTAATGCAACTTTTACTCGAGTTATTTCATGTATTGCCACTTTGTTGCAAGCCAGGCTGTGATCTAAAGCTCCACCCTACTCCAGCTCTTGTTTTGCTGTCATGAAGCCAAATCTACAACAATGTATGACTGATTAGCGGCTCTAACAATGCCCTACAGTGATTGTATAGAAAACAGTAAAGCTGCAGGCAAAACTCCACCCAGCACAAACACATTTTTAACCCCTAAAGATTTAACTTTGTTGCTCTAATTATATCGTGTGTCTAGGTTTGAATATTGAAAGGCATATTAACAAGCACAATGATTACACAAGCTGCTTTCCTGTCATGTAAAACACTCCATCGCATTCGAGCTAATTCCAATCAGTGGCGCTGATTCTACAACATTAAAGAGTAGTCCATGCTGCTACCACAGTGGCTCGCTAACCGCTAATAAAACCCAACCACTGAGACTTATAGGCCAAGTGCTTTGCAAGCGGATGGGCTAATAATAATATCTGGGAGTAACACCAAGAAATCCCTGGGGATAATGCCAGATAATCACTACTACACACACCCATGGGCTCCAACCAGCAGTGAGGGTTGCAATGGCTGCAGAGTTTTGGACTACTGGCAACTCTTCAGTGCAACACATGAGACTTTCATCAAAGCTAACATCAAAGGCTAATACCCAAGCTGGGAAGCTTTGGGGGATTTTTACAGAACCTAAACAAGAACAGGCACTGAGTGTGACCATTGGGAGTCAGATAAAGGCGAGCCCTCAACGTTGTAGCACTAATTAAAGGGAAAGACTTGTTTTTTGGATAGATTTTCCCATCACCACGCTAGCATTTGTAACTCTGCATGCATCACAAGCAAGGTGTAAGTATGCAGAATGACAGATTGTACCATTTCCAGTTTAACAGATTGTACCATTTCCAGTTTAACCCCCCCCCCCCCGTAGCACAATTTGTTTCAAACACTACCTGCTTTCTGTGGCCAAAATTGTTGCCTCAAAAGAGCATAAATGCAACACAAAAAAACAATGATGTGCCTGAGGTATCACAAAAACAAGACATAATGTTAGTAGTGGGTGTTCAAGCTGTAATGGGATTTCCAACTGATGACTAACCAGCCACAGGTACACTTTTTTTATACACAGAAGTAACCCCAAAGCAAAGACAGCTTCCAAAAACAGAGCAAACTATTACCCACACCCTCCAGATTAAATGGCCCAGACTTAAACCAAAGCAGGGCCGCTGAGATTTCCACCAAAGCGGAGTGAATGAGGTGTGCGGATGATGTTTTCCCTGCTGGAAGTGTTGCATCAACTGCCAGCTCCTCAGGGGGGGGCTATCACACGATCTACGGCAGGCCTGCTGGGCCACAACAGTGTTGGAGTGCTGTGTGCCCAGCGTGTAAAAGAGGCTACTTCACTCCAACAGCTATTATCCATCGCATTAATGAATGGGGCCTACTGTTAGACACCGAGTCACACAGAACTACAGCTCAGCAACACCTGACAGAAACTAATCTCTAATGGATTCAAGTGTAATAGTTTGATCTATTGGTATAATGGGTAGTATAACACACTGCTGCACAACACATGGCATTTGCATTTTTTCCATTAAATGTAGTGGGTGTCTGTTTGCAATAGATAACATTTGTAGTATTAACCCTTTGAAACCTGGACTGACATCAGTTTGTTTTTGGTTTTTTTTGGGTTTTTTTTTTTGTGCTGCGTTCATGGGCCTCTCACAAACACTTAATCCGCTGAAATTTCTTTTGAAAATGTAGGGGAAAAAAACAAAGAGCAACTAATGTTCAGAAAATTGTAAAAAAAAAAAAAATGTGATGTAATATATATATATATATATATATATATATATATATATATATATATATATATATATATATATATATATGTGTGTGTGTGTGTGTGTGTGTGTGTGTGTTTGTCTTTTTCTTTTGTTCTTTCTGCTTGTTTGGGGGTAATTTTCTTGTCACTTTTGCCAGTTCTTGTGTAATTTTTGGGCCAGTTGCTCTTTGCCGTCTTTCCATGTTTGCTCAGTTTTCAAAAGGTGAACCTCAGAGCAGCGTCTTATGCTCATTCAATCATTAGCGTTTCATATTTTCTTTACACTAGCTTATTTTTTTACAGTCAGTTATTGTGAAATGAAATTTTAAAAATTATTGTAACAGCCATTATCTATCGTATTAATGAATGTGGCACCCTGTAAACACACCTTATCTGATATTATGGGAAGTATACCTTCAGTTTAATAGGAGTCTATATGGAGTAGGTAACAGTGGTAGTATTAACCTCATGGCAGCATCGTGTGTTCGTTCAAACATTTGTAACACTTTCTTTTCACAGTAAGTTGTTGGGGTTTTTTACAGTCACTTTTTTTTTTTTACTGTAAATTATTGTAAAATATTTCCAATTTTTCATGTTGTAGTGGCAGCCACTGGATTATCATACAGCCAGCACTGCAGCAAGAGTCTAAATGTGTCATTTTCTCTCAGGGGTATCAAGGAGCTGGCATCCAAGAATCATGATAAAATAGTAAAAAAAATAATACAATAATGCAACACAATACAAAAACCTCCCTCAAAGTGTACACAGTAACATTAAGTTGACCTTGTTTTAAAGTGTTTCCCATATATAAGGCAGTGTACTTGAATTAAGTAATGTAA